>NC_081134.1:1678339-1780839 GCF_958295425.1 Solea solea | reverse complement strand
GCACCTGCTGAAGAGACTAAAGAGAGAGTGTGTGTGTGTGTGTGTGTGTGTGTGTGTGTGTGTGTAGTTTTCCCTTTAAAATGCAGAAACATGCAAAATAATTGTAGCTCAAAGCAAACATGGCGTAAGTGATTGTGCTGCTGTAAACCTGATGATGATGATGATGATGACTCTACATCACAGCTGTGAATGGATGATCACGGTCATTGTTGTACTTTAACAACGTAAATGTGTGCAAAGTGAACAACTAGGTGTTTTGTTTCCCTGTTGCATATTTTTTTTTAATTCTCTTAATTCAGATGGTTTCCTCTTAGTAAAGTTAGATTTATACCCTTAATATTTAAGTGTCTCCTAACACATTGCAGATGTTTCATGTTGTTCCACACACACACACACACACACACACACACACACACACACACACACACACACACTCACTGACCATTTGTTGTGCTACTTTTGTCCTTTTATCTCAAAGTAAACGTGACATCCACAACTTCATCAAATCATCTATTATGAAGAAGAAGAAAAGGCATGAATAATTAGGTTGGTACGGCACTGGAAGCGCCGGGTTTGTGCGAGGATTGTGTGTGGTTACCATGGAGACGACTGAATGTGAAAGTGTCAGAGGCTAAAAATCAGGCTTAATAGTTTGGAATGTTGGTTTGTTTCATCTCTGACCAAAAATCTGATTTCAGATTAAGCGTCGTGGACGTTATCGTGAAGAAAGGGACACGAGTTCTTCCACATCATCTTTCATACATTCAAGGTTGATGCCTTGCTCTAGAGCTTCAGTCACTACAGCCACCCTCATGGTCCTGGTAGCTCCAAGGATTTGAACTTGTAACCCTGTGATAAAGCACATGGTAATAACTCACTGTTAATTGTGTTATTTTGGCCTCAGTGAGTGAGTGAGTGAGTGAGTGAGTGAACGTTCAGTGAAAAAGCTGCTTGAGAGTCTCGTGTTGAATTGGAGTAAAGAGTCACTCTGAGCGTCAAGGACACTGTGATAAGGATGAAAACATAAGCTGCTGTTGGGAGGATTACACTCGTGACCCTGTGGCTGTGGAGTCTCGACCTCACTGGAAAACAATGATAAAAGCCTTTTAGTGTCGGAATGCTAATCTATAAGAAACACCTGCAGCAAGGTTTTCATGTCCTCTTTAATGGTTTGTCATTTCATCATGATCCATTTTACACGCTGATGTAAATGTGTGTTGTCAGTGTGAAAGTGTGAAAGTGAACTCATTTAAGACGAGCAGCTTCACTGAGCTCTCGCCTCAGATCAGAAGCAGCTCGGAGACGCCAACGAGCTTCTAATTATTAGGCTTTTTTAAAAAGTGCCTCAAAGACTGACGTATCAAAGCGTCTCTGTGATAAAACGATGCATCAACTGCACGTCGATGTGCAGCTGATGAACACACTCAGGGAGTTTGTTTCATACCTTGATGTTAAAGTGGAGCAAAAACTAAAGGAAAGAAGAAAATGGAAAAACAAAGAGTTCAGAGATTTACAGTTTGACAGAAGAGTGAGTGAGTGAGTGAGTGAGTGAGTGAGTGAGTGAGTGAGTGAGTGAGTGAGTGAGTGAGTTTTATCATTTTAATGGAGCTCAGTTTGTCATGAGTCAGACTAAAAGCTAAAACTTTCCCGTAGTATCATCATTTGAAACAATGTGTCCTCAGATCACATTTAGCAGGAAATATATCTGGATTTGTATTTAAATACAAAGTCATTCACTAATATTTCAGTTGAGTCACATGACTAGTGTTGTCATGTGACTCCGTGCCATGGCACCAGCTGTTAGCCGCAGATTTCGGCTCCAAGTGGACTTAAAACACACCAGTGTTCACCAGCTCGTTTTTTACTGTGTCCGACACTAAGGCTCTGGTCTCCGGTTTCTGGTCTCCTGTCTCCAGGTTTCTGGTCTTCTGTCTCCAGGTTTCTGGTTTCCTGTCTCCAGGTTTCTGGTCTCCTGTCTCCAGGTTTCTGGTCTCCTTTCTCCAGGTTTCTGGTCTCCTGTCTCCAGGTTTCTGGTCTCCTGTCTCCAGGTTTCTGGTCTCCTTTCTCCAGGTTTCTGGTTTCCTGTCTCCAGGTTTCTGGTCTCCTGTCTCCAGGTTTCTGGTTTCTGGTCTCCTTTCTCCAGGTTTTTGGTCTCCTTTCTCCAGGTTTCTGGTCTCCTGTCTCCAGGTTTCTGGTCTTCTGTCTCCAGGTTTCTGGTCTCCTGTCTCCAGGTTTCTGGTCTCAGTGGTTTCAGCTAAGCGACCAATTCTGTTGATACTTGATTACTTGAGTAGTCTTTTTTACTCTTACTCGAGTAAGTATTATTTCATGAGTACTTTTACTTCTACTTGAGTAATTATTATCTTAAAGTAACAGTACTTTTACTTGAGTCATTTTTTGGTCACCTCTGTTCACCATCAGACTTCCAGTGTGGCCCTTTAACGTGGACCAGAGTCTGCGGACGTCGCAGTTCATCAGCGCTGATACAGAATATGAACATAAACGCTCTGATAACATAGAGTTTAACGACATAAACACAGTTCTTTTTATGCATCTTCTCCTTTCATGGCTGTGTGATGAAAGTGTGTGGCTGCCTGTTTTGAACCTTTTGTCTTTCGAGGTCCAAAGACGTCAGCATATGAAGACAAACATGAGCAGGTGGAGCAGCTGCTCTTCTCCTCCTCCTGCTCCTCCTCCTCCTGCTCCTCCTCCTCCTCTCACACCTTTGCCTCTACTTGTATTTGTCACAGCTTTATCTCGTGGCAGCTGCTCTTTCACTCTCGTCCTCTCATTCATCAAGTCTCTCTCCGTCAGGTGTTCCTAGAACTCCATTACACCTCTATCATCCACTCTTTCTTTATTTCTTTCTTTCTTTTGGGGTTTGAACTTCCTGTCTCAGTGTCAGTGTGTCTCCAGTGCCACCCTGAGGGCAAACACCAGCTAACTTGACTTGAAGACCTCAGAGTCCCCCGGTGTCCTGGGGATTAGACCTCATATGCATAAATCTGCATAACCCTAATTACGGCAGGAGGAGTTGCTGTCTTCACTGTAGTCAGACACTTCAGAGTGAAACAGTCCATTAAGGATTGCAGTGATTATGGGATTATCGCTCTTAACCACTGTTGCCTGACTGGAGTGATGTTTAGTCCCTGTGTCAGGTGACCTTCAGATTATAGTAGCGTGGTTTTATTTCCAAGGAAAAGGATTTCAAGTCATCGGCAGCAGAGACACCGTGGAACCAGAGACACCGTGGAACCAGAGACACCGCGGAACCAGAGACACCGCGGAACCAGAGACACCGCAACGTTTCTGCTGTAGAACCAGAGACACCGTGGAACCAGAGACACTGCGACGTTTCTGCTGTAGAACCAGAGACACCGTGGAACCAGAGACACTGCGACGTTTCTGCTGTAGAACCAGAGACACCACAACGTTTCTGCTGTAGAACCAGAGACACCGTGGTACCAGAGACACCGTGGAACCAGAGACACTGCGACGTTTCTGCTGTAGAACCAGAGACACCGCAACGTTTCTGCTGTAGAACCAGAGACACCGCAATGTCTCTATGCCTGCTGCAACTGTGTCCTCTCTGTCCTGTGATTGGTCTCTTGTCGTGTTTGTTTGATGTCATGTTGTTGTCTCATTTATAGAAATACTTTATTTGAATGTGATATTTTTCACTTCTTCCACATGGTCTTACACATGTTACATCACGTCCTTGTTATGAGTGAATAAGTCCAACAAAAAGTAGATTTTGCCGCAGCAGCAGGTCAGTGTAAGAAAGTACAGTATGTTCATCATGTGACCTCTTCACAATATATTATTGATGCGTTCTGTTTAGAAACTGCTGCAAAATACAACATTGACGTCCCTGTTAGTTGTGTCACATTAACGACATCAGCACTTCTGCTGCTGTCTCTGAGTAATCACAGAGACCCTGATCCTGATCCTGATCCTGATCCTGACTGTGACAGGAACATGTTCCACCTGTGAGCTGGCAGCAGGTTTACAGCTCACACAACAATGTAACCTATAAAAAATACTCCACAAACAATTTAAAATGGAATGAATTTGATTTCAGTTGGAAGCCTTGTATGATGACTCATCACTTTCTTTTGGGAGGAATTCTATTTTTAGTCCTGCTGAGAAGTTTCTGGGATGGAAACTCCGTGTGACAATCACATGACTCAGTGGACTGTTAAATTCCTACTCATCATTTCTCTGATCGGAGACAATGAGTCTAATACTGTGGAAAACACATTTAGTCTTATATACAATAATAAATGCACTCTGACTTCAGAGCTCCTCCTCTGTGTGGGTGGAGTCATCACAGCATGTCTGTGGTGACGTGGAACCCGAACCCTTTTCTCTGCGACGCAAACACAAACGAGTGATTTGCAGAGCAGTTGTTTTGGGTGAAAGTGAATCATTAGAATCATTAGAGTCATTAGTTCAGATGAGTTGACAGAATGGTTCAGTCCTTCAGTCACTGAACTGAAATACCAGTGAACATGGTCACAATGGTGCGGTCTCTAAATCCACCAGAATCCTCTGTTCAACACATTTGCTAAATGTTTCAGGATTTTTAACTTTGATCTACAGTTGGACATTGTTGACTTTGATTCTTGTGTTCGGACTCATGACTCTTCAGTGACGACACTCTCTGATGACGTCACAGTTAGGGATGTCCCGACACAACTTTTTCACTTCTGATACGATACCGATATTGCAGCCTTGAGTATTGGCCGATACCGATATCGATCCGATACGATATCAGCTCAAATCATACATACTTTAATGACTTATTTTGTAGTGTGGAATGTTAGAATAGGCTTGATCAAGTGATATTACTTCAACAGAGAACAATAGTCAGTAACAGCAGGTATGAGACAAACTGACCCATTTATTATTATTAACCAATGGTTACATCAATTTTAACCTTCGACATAAGAATATTGGATTTTTTGCCATGTTCATTTTATACAGTCTATGGTTCATTTCATCAGGAGGAAAGTACCAAGTGCTCATGGGGGTGTTTTCAGAGCACCCGTGTTTCACAGGTAACAGCGTGTCTTCAGAGAACACCCCCCTTGTTTTCACTATTTTGGATTAGCCCAACCCACACAGGGTGAGTGACTCGTGCCGCAGGTAAACCCGGAGCCCGAGGACCGGCCCCGCAGACGTACTTAGCTCTGTGTGTGGAGCTTCAGGACACATTTAAAACACACAAAGCTCTTGGCATGGCTGGTTTTTGGGTAACAAACGGAGGCTGTTGAACGTCGACAGGTGGCGCTGGTTTATGAAATAATGTTGTTTTAGCAGCTGTGGTGCTAACGGCTAGCTCACGCTTGCTGTGCGGCTTCGTAGCCTCTGAGTTCAGAGGTTAAAGAAAAACGTTTAACCTCTGAAATAGCAGTAGCACACATGCGCTGTTGTTATGATCATGTGATCTACATGCATCCAACACACAGAGCCCACGTGATCACAGCGGGAGCTGCTGGATAGAAGTTTATATCGGAGATTTTAGAGTTAGTCCGATATAATCCAATAATCGTTTTTTGGCTGATATCGGACCGATATCGTCGACACTTTTCTAGTGTCGACAAACACTCAAATCGGCTTTGCACACTTTCATGCAGCACATTTTCTGTCCCACGTCTTTCATAGTCATTCATACGATGCTGGTAACGTCTTGCCCAAGGACACATCGGCATGTAGACGGCAGAGGTGGGAATCGAACAGGAAGGTTGTGGGTTTGTCTGCCAGTGAGCTATTGTTCTCTGTGTCAAAGTCTTTGGTTTCCATGGCAATAGCCCAGTGAGAAGTCTGTAGATGACAAAAATGTTCAGTCCATCTCTACATTTCTTCACCGTCCACTCACTCCTCGCTCTCATTTGTCCTTAATCTCACTCGGTTTTTATCTCTCTGTCTCTGTTGCTAGCAGGCGCAGAGCTGATATGTTGACTTGTGCCTCGAGCATATGGGCTTCCCTCCTTATCCACCTACGCAGTGTGCTCAGGGAGATTCCACACACACACACACACACACACAGGCAGACTGAAAAGCCTCCCAGGTCTGGTCTTAGTAAATTATTCAGTCTGCGTTGGTGGGTTTATGAGTCAGTGTATGTGTGTGTGTGTGTGTGTGTGTCAGTGGGAATATGAAATGGTGTTTTCCTCCTGAGAAGCAGCAGCTTGTTTTTAATCAGCCGCTCCATCAGCTCACTCCCTTCAAAAGAGGGAATTAGAGGGAAATTGCTCGGAGGAAGCAGCAATGGAGTGAGTGGTCAGTGATGTCACCACATTTACAGTACTTTAAAATATAATATTATATATCTCTATATATATAATGTTATATATATCTCTATATAATGTTATATATACATATTATATAATATATAATGAGTGCACAGTCTGGAATGACTCCTCCCTCTCTGGAGTTTGTTATACAAATACATCTTATAAATAATCTCCAAATAAACATATGTATTTTAGACACAGTCACGGTCAGTAACAGGTCATGTGCTGACGATGTAAAGAGGGAGAAATGAGGGTGTGCAGATGTTGTATGGGATGGATGGAGAGACTGAAGTCATGTGATTCAGTCATTCACATCTCACCACTCACTGTTATTGTTTGCAATTATTCATATTATTAGTCATATTGTTCATATGCAGATGTCATCCACACATGATGCACATTCATCTTAGTGGTGGTTGGTGGTGTTTGCCTCGGCCATGAAGCTGCTCAGCAGAAGTGGAATGCAGACGCCCCTCTAATAAGACCCGAGTGAGGCTGGGAGAAGACGCACCAGTCCTTAAGCCGACCAGGAGGCTTTAGGCAACAGCTGAAGGTGAACCTAAGAAAACAGCTCACATTTCCAGCCACCATCACACAGACCTCACTCAGGCCAGACATAGAAACATGAAGGCAGGTGGTCATACTGGGAGGACTGGAGGGAGGAGCTGGCATGTGAATGCTGAAGCAGAGGAGGTTCCTGGTGTGAGTCGTCGATCAGTCTCTCTGCAGGGACCGTGGGGCAGTGAGAGGGCTGCACAGCAACAGAACCATCAGTCCATCAACCACGGCTGCGTCGCCGGGTTGTTGAACGACCCGAAACAGCCAATGAGCCCAGGAAACATCACTGATGATGTGTCTAAGTTGAGATCTTCACTCGCAGCTGTCTGAACTGCTAGTGGTTGTTTAATATCATCACAGAATCTCCACGTGTCAGTCTTTTATCTTCATTTTATATCATTCTTTATCTTCTTTAACTTTCCTTTTTATTTGACAGTCAAACCCTGTCTCACTACCTGTGGTTTTCTTTTAGTTTTGCATGTTATAATAATTCAGAATTAACCGTATTTAAAGCTTTGGGGGATTTTTGTTATTGATTCTGCTTCTCTTTGTTCTTCATGAGCAGAAACGATGTAACAATATTTGTTTGCTGCGTCCTTCACTCAAAAACAGGCTCGGTCAAGCAAAACTATCAGACTGAGCAGAGCAGAGGTGGGCGGAGACAAGTAGAATTCACTTGTTAGACTTTTCTCTGTATTTTCAGTCAAACTTCATCCTTTACAAGATCAGTGTTGCTGTTGTGCAGCACGGCAACGTCACCAGGTGACATTAGATTTAAACTCTGCTATAATGAGACATTTCATTTCATCATTGTGTGTGTGTGTGTGTGTGTGTGTGTGTGTGTGGAAAATAAATACAGTACATTCATGCAAACATGCCTCTTGAACTCTCATGCCCTCTAAATGAGTCAGACTCTTTTAAAGACTTAACCAGCTGAAAACCACTTATCCAGAGGCCGGAAAATTAAATGTACAACACACACACACACACACACACACACACACACACACACACACACACACGGCCATTGTATAACTCAGTGCTCAATGCAGCCAGACAAACCCATCAGGCTTTATGAGCCTGTGAGAGCTGCTGCTGCTGCTGCTGCTGATGTTACTGCTGCTGCTGCTGCTGTTGCTGTTACTGCTGCTGCTGCTGCTGCTGCTGCTGATGTTACTGCTGCTGCTGCTGCTGCTGCTGCTGCTGCTGATGTTACTGCTGCTGCTGCTGCTGTTGCTGCTTCATGTAGGCAGACTATCAAGTGCATCCACATGAGTGATCTCTGCTGTTTCCATGAATATCTGAACAGACACGTCCAGTGGTGTATGTCTCTCAGGTGAATGAGCAGTTGAATCCAGGATGGACAGCTTTACCAAATGATTCGTCTCCTTCATGATGGAAAAGGGAAAGATTGTAATTGTGTGTTTAACAGCGGGAGAAATGTGCACATACGTTTGCTCTCTGGTGAACATGCTGAAGAGAAACAGTTGTAGCATCATTTCATCGCTGACATCATCCACCTGTTCACTCTTTGCCAGGTGTTATGTTGCAGTTATAAACAACATATCCACATTATGACTTGATAATTGATGCAGGTACAAAGGCCATGAAATCAGAAATAACTGCAGCACAACACGAGATACACATACATGAAAGAACAGAAATAAATAGTGCATAAAAGTCTGAAAACTGTAGCTGATGTTCAGGGTCTCTTCTATAATATCACTCCATTACATTTATAATTAAAATGACCTGTGGTCTATGTTTGCATTTCATTTCATTCATTCATTCATTCATTCATTCATTCATTCATTCATTCATCAGTGTATCAGTAACACATTATGTTCTTCCAAAATCCTGGCAAAGGATAGAAGAAGATCCAGACTGATATAAATCTCTCTTCCTTTCACACTGAAGTTATTGTGGAGTAAATTGATTTCAGAGAACGTTGTCACGCTACACTCAGCTCTGCTGACAAAGGTAAAGACGATGGTTTTGGCTCGAGGCCCATCCAAGAACTCCAAGCTATAATATGATCAGCACGTTTGTCTAACTTTTCTAACTTTTATTGATAACTATGAGGATGTGAGGAGGTGTTTGAGTATTTAAAGTTAGTTTAAAGTGTCTCAGCCACAGAAATGATTCAACATCCTGTTCACTCAGAGAAAGACAGGAAATGAAGATCCGCTGAAGGTTTGTCTCTGTCCTCAGAGAAGCTGCAGCAGCTGCAGCAGCAGCAGCAGCAGCATCTTCTTCTCCAGTGAATGTGGGTCAGATTGGTTCGACAGTTATGAATTCCCCTGTCTTGTGATTGTCGTGTTTGAAGGAAGATGCCGCGGACGCTGTATGATGTCACACAACAGTCTGCAGTTTAGACGTCTTCTACTTCAGGGTCAAAGACAGGCGAGGACATTTAGGACAAGTCTGGGCCCATGCTACTTCTGGCACAACCTGTCACCTGCAGCACAACCTGCGGTTTCCATGGTAACCTCTTACACCTCAAAGGAGATGAAGCGATCATTAAATTTAGCTGCGTGAAAGTAACACGAGAAGAGTTAAATATAAAGAAGACAATTATTATCATATCAGTAAAAGAAGGAGGAAACCAAACCATGTGGCTGGTGTTTCCTCTTCAGCCACAATCATCAACCTGAAATCATCCCTGTGCTTTAGTGTGTGTTGGGACACTACTGCATTCATTAAGAGTCATGGATGAATGAATGAATGAATGAATATTCTACATAGTATAATTTAGACTTTATTTTGTAGAATGACAGAAAAAAAGGGAAGAATCACATGTGTTATGTAGTTATAGTGTTGGTTAATGTAATAATATAATGATTTAAACTGGAACATTGTTTCTTTGTTTTACTGATGTCCATGAATGATAAGCTAAAGTCATTAAAGTCATTACTGAAGTAATTATGTGTCTTAATCTTTCTCACCAGTGGAGAAGCAGATGATACACCATAACTAAACTGTGTAAACAGCCTTTAGAAGTATTATTAATTCTCTTTCTCCTCCTTTTTCCTTTTATTCGTCCTCCTCTCCGCTGTGCTTCTCCTCATCCTCACTCTTCTGTTGCAAACCTTTACGACACTTATGACTATTTATGAGTGCAGCATTCCTCATAGTGGGAGAAGAAGAAGGAGCTCTTCAGAGGCTTCACACTCTTTAGTGGAGGCCGTACATCACTCACATATACTGTCGACCTAAAGCACAACAAACCTACGCTCTGTGTGTGTGTGTGTGTGTGTGCGCGTGGTTGTGTGCGTGTGTGTGCGTGTGTGAGAGCATTAAGCTCATCATGTGACACTGACCAGAGTCCCTGGTACTAAATGGAAGTGGTTTAAAGAACCATAGCAGAGTTTGTAGGAGTCAGAGTGGCAGAGGTCAGAGGTCAGAGGTCACAGTTGTTTTAAACACACACACATGCAAAGCCATGGCAACTACGACACAAATCCATGTAGAGCCATAATGAGTATAATGAATATAATGAATGAATGTGAATCATGTTTAGAATGTCTTGATCAGTTCATGTTGGTTCTTTTTGTCTCTTCATGTTTAGTTAAAGTCACTCATGTCCAGTCTTGTCATGCACTTCCTGTTTTATTTTGTATTCCTCTCTTCTCTCGGTTTCCTCACTTCCTCCCTGTGTGTGATTTTCCCTCCGTTGAGATTGCAGACTCCGCCCCTCATTGGTTTCACCTGTGTGAACAGTCTTGTGTCAGTTAGTTTGTGTCTGTCTTGCGTCTCAGTCCTGTCGTCCAAGAACCACGTCACTAAGTTAAGTTTGGAGTTAATAGACTTTCATCGTCCTTGAGAGCGTTTTTGTTTATGGAATAAATTCCTTTTTTTTTGTTTTACTTTAGTTTGAGCGTTTGAGTCCTTGTTGTGTTTGACAATGAACTGAACATCTCTGCTGATATGACCCTGGTTTCTCGACACAACAGCTGTTTCACTTCAGTCACATTCTCTTGTTCACCTTCACTACTTTATGTTAGACAACAGAACTCAGATTTTCCTGAATTCAGATCAATGACTCGTTGATTTGAACCTGGACTAAACCGATCCAACACAAACAGGCTGTGATGTTAATGTAATAATATCTGAAAAAACTGCAGTTTTAACTGACAAAACAATTTACTACACAGTTGTTTTCATTTGCTTAGCTTTTATTTATATGTTGTGAATTTTACACATGTTGTCAAATCAAATATGTATGGATGTATATATGTATGTATATGTATGTATATGTGTATATATATATATACATATACATATAAAAAACAAGCATATATATATATATATATATGCCTGTTTTACATCCGTCCACGTTACACTTGAAGACTCCTCTGACACCGTCTGCTTCTGTCCCTTCACTGCTCTCCCTCACACTTCAGCACCGTTGACCTTGATGAATGAAACTTGTCTCTCTCTTCACCCACAGGTCGTAAGTTTGTCATCGCCAATGCACGAGTGGAGAACTGTGCCATCATCTTCTGCAACGACGGCTTCTGCCACATGTGCGGTTATTCCCGCGCAGAGATCATGCAGAAGCCGTGCACGTGCAACTTCCTCTACGGACCGGACACTAAGCGACTAGCCATCGCTCAGATGGCTCAGGCTCTGCTGGGGTCAGAGGAGAGGAAAGTGGAGATCAACCTCTACCGCAAAGACGGTAAGAAACACTCTGTTCACTGGAGATCTGTTTGTGTGCTGTTTTCATAGAAGTGAGAGCTGAGTGCAGTGAATTCATGAGAAATGAGTCTCACCATCTGTGTGTGTGTGTGTGTGTGTGTGCTGGAGGAGAGAAGTGATGGTTGGACCATGTTCATGACGATCAGAAGACTGTTCATGCTTCTCGTGTGTGAATGTGTTTGTGGATTTTCTAAAATGAAACGTTGCCACTTTCTAATGGATTTGTTTGAGCGTTGACCTTGTTATTATGTATTTGTGTTGTGTACGGAACACTTGGCGTGCACCAGCTCATGTGTGATGGACTCAACTCCTGTTACTGAGTCTTTTGTGGATCCTGTCTCTGGCACCTCGTCGGTGCCAGATTTCTTTGTTGTGTTGAGAATGAAAGTGAAGAAAAAGCAGGAGGGTAATTATTCTCTATTTTTATTTTCATGTGGCAAAGAGCTGAATTCCATTCAGGAAACAATACGTGATATAAAACATTAGGAAAAAACATCCCTGTGGATTTTTAAGGTCAAGAAAAAAAAAATCTAAAGATACATTTGAATAAATGCAAACAATTTTATATATATATATATATATATATATATATACACACATGACAACACATTCTCTGTATATTGTCTGTAGATGGGGAAACCCTTGTCAGATTATCTCTGATGGTAAGAGTCCAGTCTTTAGAGACTCGCCAACTGGACCAGGACCAAAGTAACAGGACACTTGTGTCTGTCGTGATGGAGAAAGAGCTGCTTTATAATAAAGTCAGCAACTCCCCGGGTCACAGCCACAGTTTGTATTGGACATGTTTCACCTGCAGACAGACAGACAGACAGACAGACAGACCAGCAGGAGGACAGAACAGGTGGTGGTGGTGGTGGGGGGTAGAGAGAGAGACAGATGGAGGTTACGGTGAGAAGAAGAGAAACAAACACGTTGGAAAAGAGGAAAGATGACAAAGATGCAGAAATCAGCTCAGATCTGAAAAGTGTGGAAAAAACAGGGAGAGAGTGAGAGAGTGAGAGAGTGAGACACTTACTGTGTTTCTCATGTCATCTGAAAGTGTTGCTGGTGGTGAGAGGATGAAAGAGAAATAACACAGAGATGGAGTCAGCTGACACACACACACACACACACACATGTTCGACATTCATGATTGAGGGGACATTGCATTGACTTGCATTCATTTCCTGGAGACTTACTCTAACCTTAACCCCGATTACTACTGGCTTAATCCTAACCCTGACCCTAATCCTAACCTCAACCTAACCTTAAAACATATCTTCACCTTAAAATGTAGTCATTTACGTTATGGGGACTTGCTTTTTGTCAAGTCCTTATAATGTGACTGTGTAAACAGGTTTAGGTCCCTACAACATTTGTAATACCTGGACACACACACACACACACACACACACACACAAACAAAGGACATCTACACTATAGTTTCTCTCTATAGAAAATCCCAGTGCTTTAGTTAACGATGTGAACAACAACACTGAGACTCAGTCAGGCTCCTGTGTGTGTGTGTGTGTGAGTGTGTGAGTTTGGACTGGCTTTCACACAAATCCATGTTATAGTTTAAATCATGATGGATTAATGATTGATTAATGATGGATTAGGTGACAGAAACCGTCACATGACTCGTCAGTCTGGACATTTCCAGCTCAGATTCTGCAGAAACGTTCCATTTGTCTTTGAAGTGCGTCGTTGACATGCTGCTCTGAAGTTTACTCTTTCACATTATTGACCTTCTTTAGTCTCATTATCCCACTGTTGTGTCTGTGTTTTGTGCTGCGATCGGACTCAATGAAGTTTAAGATGGTAAATAAATCAGAAATCCATGATTGTGTGTGTGCAGGTTGATGAGTGTGACCCTGGTGTTTCTTCCTCGTCTCACAAAGACACAAACAGAGTCTTAGGTAACCCCAGTGGGCCACCTGCAAGCCACTGGAGAGCCACTGATCGAACACCGCGGACACACCTCATCCATAATGCACACAGGCAGGAAACATTATGCCTCCTCCTCTTGTTCCCTTTGCCTCCTTTCCTCCTCCTTCTCCTCCCTCGTCTTGCAAAAGCAAAGAGGAAAGAATAGTTTTGTGTGTGTGTGTGTGTGTGTGTGTGTGTGTGTGTGTGTGTGTGTGAGAACACACGTACACACCGTGTGCACATGCAGGCTCATCTGAGCCCATTTATCTAGTGCCAGGCTTAGGCTTGAGCCGTCACCATGATAGATCTCCCTTCTTGCTCTCGCGCTCAATTGTGTGACTGCGATTGCTCACCAGCTTAATCAATCATGCTCTCCAGGTAAACTGTGATAGGGAATGTCCACGCACGCACGCACACACACGCACACACACGCACACGCACGCACACACACACTCACACACTTCTACTGTGGCTTCAGTGACAGTGTTTACAGCTGTAAGAGGCTGAATCACGATTGTTTCAGCCACAGATTATGAAAACACTCACTCATGTTCTGACCTGAGCTCCTCTCATCAGATTAACTCTTATTTATTAACATGTTACAGATTACTCAAGGCAATTTCTCCACCTCTGAAATGATCTGTATGAAGACGAGGTGTCATGGAACAGCTGTCTCTCTCTCTCTGTCTGTCTGTCCATATATACAGTATGTATAGTGTATAGAATACCACGGAGGATCAGTACAGTTTCTGAGCACGAGCACATTATTATTTTATCATCTGTCGTGTTGACATGACAGACCAATACTCACTGACTGAAATATGAATGAATCTTCTTCACTTATCACAACATTTTGCATTTCCTCAGTATACAGAAGCCAAGTATTGTTATTACAATCATTAAATATCTCTTATTCTATTCACTCCATGTAGTGAAAAAGTGACTTTGAAACAAAAAATGCTTCTGAAAACTTTTTTAATAACATTTTTAAATTCTCTGCTGTCTGTATGCTGATGTGTGAACAATAATATCACTCCTATTATCTAATCTGTAAACTACAGATTATTCATCATGTGACAGGTAAACTGACGCCAGGAGGGAGGGGCTAGAGTTGTGTGTGTGTGTGCAACTGGACAAATGTGTGCAGAAGTTAACAATATATTTTACTGGGGATTCAAAAGAATTTCAATGAAATTTTCAGACGTTTCCATTGTTTGACAGAGGTCAGAGGTCAGAGGTCAGGATATAAAGGGAAAGTTCACAGTAAAGACGTGTTAAATCTAATGCTCGTCTCGTCAGGTGCACTTCATAATTTCTAGAAGCTCGTAATGTCGTCTCGTTGTCATCAGTGTGTTTCTCTCCTCCTCTTCTTTGGCTTTAATCTCATTCTTTACTCTTAACACTGTCATGAGGATCCATGGCTGGATGCAGTCTGTTTGAATGTGAAAGAACTCATAACTGTTGCACAGGGATAATAACAACCAAAGCATGAAGCCACCAATCCTGAGGAAATCACCAGTGACTGTGAACTAATAACAACCCCGGGCAGCATGAAAAGAGCGTGTTGTGGGTGTGGACAGTGATCAGGTGTCTGTCTGACTGTGTGTTTCTGTCTGACTGTGTGTGTGTGTATATGTGTGTGTGTGTGTGTGTGTGTGTGTGTGTGTGTGTGTGTGTGTGTGTGTGTGTGTGTGTGTGTGTGTGTGTGTGTGTGTGTGTGTGTGTGTGTGTGTGTGTGTGTGTGTGTGTGTGTGTGTGTGTGTGTGTGTGTGTGTGTGTGTGTGTGTGTGTTTGCACGCAGCTTTGAGCTCCAGGGATCAGACTGTCTCTGTATCTACAGGGACTTCTGATTGCCTAGCAGCAGTCGCCAAGCAAAGCACTTAGAGAGCTGCAGCCTCCGAGGAGAGGTGAGCACTCTGAGCCGATGACTGCCATGGATGATCCCACCTCCAGTTAAGAGCAAATAACCCACAGAAACACGGACGCTTGTCATGCTGTCAGATGTTGCCCACACAACAAGAACGGGAGCTTTTTGTTGTGTTTCACCACAAATCAACGAGATGATGACATGGACTCACTTTGTGGATTGTGGACAGAAGACACAGAGACACAGATGCAGAGACACAGAGACACAGACGCAGAGACACAGAGACGCAGAGACACACCAGAACAACAACATCTCTAGTTTATTAACACAGTCTGTGTCGCCTCGTAAAGTAAAACCTCGTCTACAAACTCACTCGTCCTAAAACAAGGACACATGTGGTCACACACTCAGTGTAGTTCTTCTCTTTCAGTGGAACTCTTTAGTGTCACTGTCTCTGGTGTTAACATCCATCCTGGTATGTCCGCTGACATGTTTCTGTGTGTGTGTGTGTGTCCCCACCAGTGATGGGTGGAGCTAAAGAAAAGAAAAACATAGGGAAGAGCTATGGTACACCATAATATATCATAGAGTATCATAGTATAGAGTATCATAGAGTATCATAGTATAGAGTATCATAGAGTATCATAGTATAGAGTATCATATAGTATTATAGTATCATAGTATCATAGAGTATCATACAGTAGAATATCATAGTATCATAGTATCATAGCACAAGTCAGACATGGAATAAGATGTTGATGATAACACGTGTTCATCAGTGTGAAACTGCTGAGGGTCACATGACCTCAGCCTCAGAAGAAACCATTACAACACCTTCTTAATCACTGTGGACAAAGAGCACAGTGCTAATGGGAAGTAATACTGTGTGTGTGTGTGTGTGTGTGGGGTAAATTGATACTTAATATCATAGTTAATATGCATCAGTGGCCCTTCACCATATTAAACTGAGACATGTGGAAGCACATTTTAATCCAACTGAAGCAGCAGTCAATTTGAATCCTGCCTCAGGAAGACAGATTAGAATTTGACTGGTCATCTTGTAAATGTGGGCAGTGGCAGTAATAAATCACAGCTTTTATAAGGTCACCATCACTGACCTGTGTGTTTTATCACTTTACAGCAGGACTTTCAAAGACTTCCATTACAGCATCATCAGAGGGAGGAGCTACTAATGAACTGAAGCCTCTCTTGTGTTTGCTGCTTAAAAATGATCATTGCAACATATTCTGAATACTTTGTACTCGAGACGGTGAAATGAACTTGAATTCATTGTTTCCTCACATCAGGTTCACATTGAACCAGCTCTTATTTCTCACATGTTCTTTTCTGTGTTTGATAGATTTTACATACAGTAAATATGTAAATACTCACAGGGTTACTAACGTATATGCATGTGGCATCTGTCAGGATTCACTGCTCAACACATGCAGAGGCTCAGCTCACAGGCAGTGTAATAATAATAATACTACTACTAATAATAATAATTATTATTATTATTATTATTATTATGATGATGATAATAATAATGATAATGATGAAAATAATAACAGTAATGATGATGATGATGCACTATACAAGCTGAGTATGAAAAGTCTCTCAGAAAATAGTTGTCTTGAAATCTGTGAGCACTTTAGTCTCTTACTTCCCTCTTGTGCGTGTGTGTGTGTGCGTGTGTGTAAGTGTGTGTGTGTGTGTGTGTGTGTGTGTGTGTGTGTGTGTGTGTGTGTGTGTGTGTGTGAGTGTGAGTGTGTGTGTGTGTGTGTGTGTGTGTGTGTGTGTGTGTGAGTGTGTGTGACGCCTCAGGCTCTTTTCACACCACACATGTTTTTCTCACACAGATTATTTTCAGGTTCATTATGTTTTTCAAAACTCTTCTGATATAAACCGTCCCACTAATGCAAACATGCCGTTTGTTCGTGCATTCATTATGAATTAAAGACCACATATATACTTTACTATATATATATATATATATATATATATATATATATATATTTATATATATACTGACGTACAGTTTCTCTCCTCCAGCCTTTATCATTTTTCTCCTTCTCTCTCTTTGTAGTTTGTACTGTCTTTCTTTTTGATTCAGATTTGCTGAAACGTTTCCACACTGTGATACATTAGATGCAGGGGAGGACAGACAGACAGACAGGCAGACAGGCAGACAGGCAGACAGACAGACAGACATCACATTGAATCGGTTGTTAAACTCAGAATCATGTACATGTGTTTTAAAGCAGCAGTAAAGGTGATAGTTGGTGATGATGTCACTCAGCCCTCACTCTCTGAGATTTCTCTTTATCTTTATTCTCTTTATCGTTGATTTATGCGTCTTCGTCGTCTTCTTTCTTTGTGTCGTAGAGATTCTTCTCTCGTTTGTGCTGCTGCAGAAACATAAAACAAGACTTCTGCGGTGCATGAGGCTCTTCTTGGCTCGGTTCCTGCTTTTTGAAGCTCTTTTCTTTCAGAGAACCAAAAGCCATTAAGTCTTAAAGTTCCAATGACATTTTGTACCTGTCTGCTCTCTGTGAAAGAAATCTTTGAGTTTCTCTGCTGCCTCCTGTGCTTGTAATAAAACCTCCGAACTGAACTAACATGACCAACATTTATTTCCTAAAAGACCAACAATGGGAATCCATTGAACTGTGCCTGTGTTCTTAAATTGTTACTTTATTTATTGACTTCCCTTTTTTTATTTCACTGTTTTTATGCTGTGTTTACGTGTGCTGCTGCCTTTCTTATCCAGGTCACCCTGGTGACAGAGCTCTTCATCTCAATGGTTCTCTGGTTAAATAAACGTTCAATATAATAACTCATTTAACTCCTACAAACAGAATTATGGTTAGAATATTAATATATTTCTGCCAGTGAACAGTTGTACGGTACATGACGGTGCTTGTGCTGGAGGAGGTTTAACAAAGATATAAAGATAAAGATTGTAGTGATTATTGTTGTGGATCAGTCACAGATCATGGTGTGACAGTCAGACACACAGGGTGACTAAAGAGAGTCGACCTCGTTCCCTCATGGTCTTGTTAGACGTTGCAGTTCATCCGTCTTTGTTGCTGATGCTTCAGTGTCAGTGGAAACCTGTTATAACTGAACACTGAACACTCACCAGTCATCGCACTCACTGCTTATAATCATTTCTACGACGTTACTGTACATTATAGTGTTGTCACGCGTGTTGACTTTCCTCTGGTTCTAATTTCAAGCGGACCGGGTTGATCTATGACACAGCTGCGCGGCGGCGGCGGCGGCAGCGGCTCATTGAATCATCACCTCTGAACGTTTTCTTTTCTCCGTTTTTTTTGTGCGACGACCTCCTCCAGAACGTAGCTCTAGGCCTCGCCGCAGCGACTGTTCCATTAAATGTGAGGAGACTTATGGATCCTGCCACGCAGCCGGCTGCTCTCACCTCACACAGCACCCATCAGGAGTGATGGACACACACAAGCGCGCTAGAGGCAGTAATAGGGTGAATGGGGGGAGTAGAGTGGGTCCATTTTACAGCTTCATGACTTCATTTGCCTGCTCGGCATCAGCCCATCAGGACCTGTCAGTCCACCGCTGCTGTCCAGTGTCAGCCACGCGGGCTTCCTTCTCCTCCAGGTGCAAATGGATGCACAATAAGGAGGGAACAGACAGTGTCTTATAAAACTAAAAGGCTGTTTGTGTGTGTGTGAATTCAAACAGTGTGTGGATTATTAATCTAGTGACACAAAGATGCATTGAATGGACTGTGTGTTCAGGGTGTGAGTCGTGCACCGCGCTGCTCTCAGTTTAAAAATAACAACCAAAAACAGTGTCATGATCATGCAACATGTGTGGGATTCTCGTAACAATGGTTAATGTGTGCTCTGTAATATATCAGTGTTTTAGCGACTTAAACACAGAACTGTACATCTTTACAACATTTCCTTACAGCACAGAGAAAACAATGCTGCAGAAAACAGCCTGGAACGACAGGATTGACACAAAATAAATCACTTAGACTGTATGGACTGATTTCACATCACACTTCTGTGCAGTTCTGCTTTACTGTTAAAGCTCCAAATATTACATTTTATGACCATTTTATTTAGTTTAATGGAGAAAAGTGACTGTGAACAAACCTTTCAATTCTATGATAAATTGTTCTGTTCTGTGTCGTTAAACGTGGCGATGCATTTGTTCATGTTATGTAATGTGTTAGATTATATTATTATATTAGAGGAGAAAACAGCACAAACACATGCAGCCATGCTTCACTTTGACCACAAACACCTACTGTATTCTCTGTGCTTTCAAATGGAAGCCACTCATCGACGCAGCATTCATCTGCACGGCTCTCATTATTCTTCAGAGTGGACACTAATGCATTAAGCTTCTCTCTCTCTAATGTTGTTTGTTGCTGCACACAGTTCATGACCATTAATACAGTGGCCTGGCGTATTTACTGCCATATTAGTTTCATTTCAGTTAGAATTATTGCAGACCTTAGTTCCCCAGAGTCAGAACTGAAGGAAATCATGTGAAACACTGTTCCCTCTGTCTTTTAGAGCACTCTCCATTTCCCCCTCATCGCTCATCTACTCCTGCTTCTCTGCTCCATCTTTGTGCTTTGACTCTTGTACAGCGTTCACTTCATCTGCTCGACCTCTGCTTCTCCTCTCTTTTCTTTTCTTTTCTGTCTCGTCGTCTTCATGTTCCCTCTCTTCTTCCTTTCAAAAGGGAATTAGTGAGGTGGGGCAACAAGGTCTGAATCCAGCATCGACCCATGTGTCAGCCCTGAAACAGGGAAATGCAAAGGTAGCTGCCACTGACTCTCTCTTCTTATAAGAAACAAGAGTCAGTCAATGAGCTTTGTTCTCAGCAGCAGGAAGATTTCACACTGCTCTGTTCATGAGTGCTGTGTATCTTTGTGTCTGTGTATCTTTGTGTCTGTGTTTCTGTGTATCTTTGTGTCTGTATATATGTGTATCTTTGTGTCTGTGTATCTTTGTATCTTTGTGTCTGGGTATCTTTGTGTCTGTGTATCTTTGTGTCTGTGTTTCTGTGTATCTTTGTGTCTGTGTATCTTTGTGTCTGTGTATCTTTGTGTCTGTGTTTCTGTGTATCTTTGTGTCTGTGTATCTTTGTGTCTGTGTTTCTGTGTATCTTTGTGTCTGTATATATGTGTATCTTTGTGTCTGTGTATTTGGTGTATCTTTGTGTCTGTGTATCTTTGTGTCTGTATATATGTGTATCTTTGTGTCTGTGTATCTTTGTGTCTGTGTATCTTTGTATCTTTGTGTCTGGGTATCTTTGTGTCTGTGTATCTTTGTGTCTGTGTTTCTGTGTATCTTTGTGTCTGTATATATGTGTATCTTTGTGTCTGTGTATTTGGTGTATCTTTGTGTCTGTGTATTTGGTGTATCTTTGTGTCTGTGTATTTGGTGTATCTTTGTGTCTGTGTATCTTTGTGTCTGTGTATGGTGTACGACTGCACGATAAATCGTCAAATATCGCGATCTTGATTCACAACTGCACGTGATCTCATGTGTAAATGAGATAAACGACTCTTCTGCATCACAAATAAACGATGATTGAGTGAGTAGAGGTGAAGCTCGTCTGCAGCTGAGTTTAAGTGAGTGCAGCACACGACACGGGAGAAAGTGTGAGCTGAGGAGAAATAAATACAACATGGATGCTGAAGTCATGAGTCGAGCGAGTGGAAACAAAGCCATATGTCACTAAAGCCTCTACAATAATAATAATAATAACGATAAGGATGGTGATTCACGTTGTGTATCTTTGTATCTGTGTATCTTTTGCCCTGCGAGTCACATTTGGATTATTTACTTCTTATCTGCCTGTTGAGAAACATGAAGACGCCATGTTAACACTTTTCTTCAGAAATGGCGGCAATAACACTTCCTCTTAAAGAAGTGACTGACAGTCACAGTGTGCATCGATGTTGACGACACACTGAGAACCCTTCAGGACACAACCTCTAACTTTAGTTTTTAAATGTGTTTGTGTGCATGGATTTGTACCTGGATGTAAAATAGAACGTGGGAGAGAAAGTACATATGTGTATTCACACTATATCGTTTGTGCGTCTTCATAACAGCATTGTGTGTGTGTGTGTGTGTGTGTGTGTGTACATTAGTAACTCCATTTCATTTTCCTCTGCAGAGACGGCGATGTGTGTGCGTGTGTGTGCGTGTGTAACCTCATTGTCGCGCAGTGATAGTATTACTCACTCAGCATGGTCGTGATGCTCTGAACGCACTAACGCAGAACAAAACCACTGTCACTGATGATGGAGTGAACGGCTTCTTTCACCCTCGCATAGACTTTGAATATCAAGCCAATCACATGAGATGTTGCTGCTGTGATATTTACTTCAGCCTTTAAGAGGCAACGGGGACAAATGGCACTTGTGCAGTCAAGTTATTGGGTAATACGTCTTTCCCAATGCTATTAGGACTTAATGTAGCATTATTATATATGGGGGGGGGGGGTGTGTCAAGCGAGGGCATTTACTGTACACAGTGAAATGTAATAAAGAGGAGGATGAGGGAGTGAAAGGAACTGTTCAGTCTGGAATACATGATTGTTACGGGGGGTGCATTTCTCTCTCTGTTCACAGACTTTAATTCACTTCAGGAATAATACTTTTACAAAGGAAAGATTCAGTTACATTCAATAAGATTTGTTTGCTGCAATATTCTTCATTGTTTAATTCAGTTACAAATGAGTAGAAGCCAAATCTATAAAAGTATCACTGCTTACCTTCAATGTTATGTTATTAACTGTTGACTCTAGTTATTGTTTGTGTTTATTACTCATAGACACATGTATGTGAAGTGAAATCTTTAATTCTCTGCTGATCTTCACATTATTTCTGCTAAATTTCATAATGATCATATGATTTTT
Source organism: Solea solea (assembly GCF_958295425.1). Classification (NCBI taxonomy): domain Eukaryota; kingdom Metazoa; phylum Chordata; class Actinopteri; order Pleuronectiformes; family Soleidae; genus Solea; species Solea solea. The sequence continues at coordinate 1,758,558 of NC_081134.1, read as the reverse complement.
AGAATAACTAAAATTTATATTTTCCCAATCAACCTAAAGGAGTAAAATCAGGAAACTTCATTGTCACTTATTTAAAATACACACTTTTTTCCACTGTTTTTCTACATTGTCTTGTTTGTGGAGCTGGCAATAATGACTATTGTTTTATTCATTAATTTAGAGACAAGTTTATCGATAGCTGATTAATTATAATGACAAATTGTCTTCAACATTTGTATTGAATTGAATTTTAGTCTTCTTTTATTACTTTTGAATTCACTCTATTTTGACAATGAACTCAACACTCCTCTCACTCAAAACTCCCTCAAAACACAGACACTAACAAAGCACTGAAAGTTTTTATCAGGTTCCTGACAGAAGAAAGGCCATTGCTTGAGTATCTACTCCAGTCCTGACAGCATGTCTCTTCTTAATTTGCATTGAAAGGTCTTGAATTTACAGAAAGCCTTTTCTTGGAGTCATGTGTAGTTTTCTTTGTGAACTACAGTATGAACCAGTGACAACAACCTGGTCGTTGGTCTCATCCCATAAGGATTGGAAATGACCATCTTGATTTACACAGTCAGTATTTTTGCAAGCACATTCCTAATAATCTCTCTTCTCTTCAGACGTTCTCCTCTCAGAGTCCAATAACTGTCTTCTACCTGAGGGCGTCTCACTCACAGTATTTCACAGCTGTAATGCCAGCTTCTGTCTTTGGAGATGGGATTTACGGCTCTTTGAATGGAGCCGTTCAAAAGACTGGCTCATTGTTGTCATTGGAATCAGCCGGTTATCTTCTCACCTCCAACACTTTCACTGTCGGGTGCTGCATTTTTAAGTGGTGATGCAAATTGTTGACCCGGACTTGAATGAGATATTTTAAATATTAGACCTTTTTCCATGTTTGATCATCAGAGCTTCACTCATGTGACGTCAGTTTGGACAACTCAGATGAAGTCCTGCCATATTTGCACATGTACCGCTGCTCTCCTCCCATTGTGACAAACCAATAGATTTGGTTCTTTCGTGAACGTCACAACTCTAATTTTCCAGTTTATCCAAACTGTGATGCAGGTGAGGCTCGACTCGTCATTGAAGCAGTAGACTTTGGTGACGCTGGTGCTTCTAATGAAGGATTCTTCTCCAGCACCTGATTCTTCATAGTGGTTACCAGGTAGTGAACGGGAATCATCCTCTACTCTCTTTATTGAGGGCGCACATAAATAACAAGAGGACATATTCATGTCAGTCAATATCATTTTCATATATGTATATGTATATATATATACATATATATTTTTATATAAACACCATTTTACATCAACCTGACAAATCACACTCCCATATTGTGCAGAGAAAAGAGCATTTTTTGTAAAGTTGTCCTGAAAGTTGACCTCAGTGGAAACAGAATGTGCTTCTGTCGAGGTTTGTGCTTCTACTGCATGACATGGATTATATTTTTACCTCAGTGTGAGAAGAGGGTTGTTTGAAGGAGATACTGTTGGTTCAGGAGTGACTGGCATTATATTCTTAAAGTGTTGTATCTTCCTCACATTTCATAAAGTGTTTGTCCAGAGTCTTGTTTGACGATCAAGGATCGATAATGGAGAGGAAGGAGGTGCTTGAGCCTTAGCCTTAGCCTAGTTGTTCCCAGATACTCAAGCACATCACTGAGATCAGCTTCCTGAGCAGTGATGACCGTCAGTGCACGACTTCTTGGAGGATGAACTTTGGCAGGAGTCTGAGGAGACACCGGTTCTCAGCTGCTTGACCCCTCAGTGTGTGTTGGCAATGAAGTAATGAGTCAGAAGGACATGGAAATATTTCACACAATATAAGCCTTTAAAATCTGCCCTGCAGTTTCATCACTACTACTCTGTATTCTTCAGCTGTTCACACTGGAAACTTGGACTCAGTCTGATTTCTACATGAAATACATGGCATTCAATGCTGCTTCCTCTTCATCCAGCAGCACTAACTGCATGTTGTTGTTGTCAAGGCTGGAATCATCAAGTGTAAACTCCCACCTGCTTGTAGACCGCTTGTAGACTGACATATGACACTTAAAGGAGACACGTGTTTCCTTTATGAGTAGATTTTAAATTGAATGACAGTGTTTGAACAACATTATTCCCCACACTCACCAAGCTCCTCCCCCTTTGTGTGCTTCCACTTGGGTGGAGCAAAAATGTGGATCTTGGTTAACTGGAGATTTCTGTAAATGTTGCTCACTTTATTCTTCCCTGTCCACTCACTCCCCACTGTCATGTCACTGACATGTGGCTCCATGTCAGTGATGTAACCTCAGGTGAAACTCCTGATGCTGCTTCTACTAATCCTGTGACCACCTCTGAGCCCCGGTCACATGCATTATTCACAGACAGGTGTCGCTAAGCCACGGCCTCTGCAACGTATGGCTCATATTCCACAGGGAGAACCAGGGTCTCACTCTAATTCTCTAATGGACAGCAGGCAGTGAACACTTCCTCGGGACACAGGAACAGGGTTTTAATGGAAATGAGCGAGTGAAATATTCACTCTGCTAACCCTCACACTCATTCTGTCATCTGTGGAATGTCAGGCTTTGTAAATCAGCCCACTTTTCCTTAGCTACTCTCATATATTCACTTGTGTTAATTGTGATAACTGCTTTTTTTCAATACGGCAGCACCAGGATTCATTCATTCATTCATTCATTCATTCATTCATTCATTCATTCATTCATTCATTTTAGTTATTTTATGGAAGGGACACAAACAAATAATTCTTAGTCTACTGCAGGTTGTACGTCAACTGTTGCAGTGTAACTCACAGGAGTCAATTACGTGTGTCGCCATTTAAGAGACTCGACACTGTATCATTGTGAAGATATTGAACATTTGCTTTTGTTGCAATTTGCAGACGGTCCCTGCCCGTGTGTCTCACAGCCTGCTGCTCGTTCACATGAAAACCATCGTCTTCCTCACTTTGTTAGGGACTATCCATCACCTGTGTCACAACCGTAACATTAATAACCAGATCTGATGCGGTCGCATAGATCTATGAGTTTTTGGGCATGGAAAAGCCCTCAAAAACAATAATAATGTTATTAATAATAATAATAATAATAATAATAATAACAACAACAATGATAATGTTATTATTAATAATAATAGTAATAATAATAATAATAATAATAATAGTAATAATAATAATAATAATAATAATAATAATAATAATGATAGTAAGAATTCCTTCAGTTTCAACAGGATCCTCTGCACCTTGTGCACTCGGACCGTAATAACAACATCATACAAAATATATCAGCGGTAGCATGCATTAATAATGCGTGGCCACATAATGTTCTTTTTTCCAAAGGAAAGAGAGTGAAGCCATTCCATTTTTGTAATTGTCTGTGTTAATGTGCCGTGGCTTCCTCTCACTGTGGCTTCTTTCTTTTCATCTCAAGTCAAAGAAAACATGAGGTTTTATCTGTGTTTTTGTTCAGTTTTTCTTCAAATAACTCTCGTTCCACTGAATTATTGGTTAATCAGTTTTCTTTTTTGGATGTTTCTTGAAGTATCTGCAGAAACGATCTCATTAACAAAGCTGGAGTCTTTCAGCTTTATCTTTATATTTGAATCAAACATTCAGATTGATTAATCAACCATCAAATGCATTGCAAACATCGATCAAAGCGACAGTTTGTGTGACAAGAAGCATAAACTTCAACAGAGACACGTGAAGCCTTTCCTTTATAAAATCTCTTAATTTGATAAAAACACATTATTTCATAAATATGTTGGACAGATTTTCAGTGACACTGAAGTGAGGAACATGAGGAACATCCTCGATGCTACAGGTCATGTTTCTGTGATGACTGTGATGGTTTAGAGCTCTGCCTCTTTTTTATTTCACTTTGATTCAATTCTGCTCCCTTTTTTAAGTCAGTAGCCGTGGTTATTGTGGCCAAAGGTCTCCAGGATAACTAAATATATCCAGGATGAGTGCAGATGTTGTCTGAAGGGAAGATTTACCTCTGATGACAAAATAAAATCCCCACAGGACTGAAGAGGACCTGCAAAATGTTCAACATCGTCTTAGCTTCAACATATTCCAATGACTTTAAAAAAAAAAATGCTTTATGATGTAAGTATTGTTATTGTTATTGTTATTATAATTATTATTATTATTATTATTATAATAATAATAATGATAATAATAATGTAATTATTATTATTATGATAATAATGATGTTTTGGTTGAAGACTACAGAAAGACAATAATAAAATATATATACTGTATATAAATGATGAGATCACTGGAGGTGATCATGAAGGAGAAGGAAAGTAAATCAGACAGGATTTGTTTTAGAGTCAAAGTCACAGATAATATATGTGTATTAATATTAAACTGAAATATGTAACAATAAAACCAACTTTAATCCTAAAAAAAACAAATAGTATAATGTTTCTGTTGAGCTCTGCTGTTTCAAATGTGCTGAAATGAAAAGTGTAATAACAGAGGTGAGTTGGCCTCAGTGCTCCTGCCACATGCATTATTCTGTCATTGTTAGCTTGGTCATGGCTGCTCTTTGTGTCCACACTGTATAACCTACGTCAGCTTGTCTCAAATAACACCATCTTCTTAATTGCCTTACTGTCCTTGCTCACTTGTTATTTTTTTTGTTTTTCTTCCCCCGGTGTTGTTTGACACGAGAAACAAGGTCACATGTGAGGGCCGAGGAAACTGTGCTAACAAGGCCTCAGCACATCAGGGGAACGTCCTTGTGTTTGTTAATTACTTTCATTAAAACATGGAACTTATTAGTGATCATAACAAAGAATCTGTCACTCATCTGTGAAACTCAGAGAGGTTGAAGTTGTTTAAGGCTCGTCTTCCTCCTGTGCTTCCTGTACATGTCAAGAGCAGAGCGATGAGAGACAAAGACGTCCTCACTGACGATTCCTCACACTGCTGCACAGACATGAGCTACAACACAGAGGGAGAGACAGAGAGGGAGAGACAGAGAGGGAGAGAGTGAGGGGGAGACAGAGAGGGAGAGAGAGAGCGAGCGAGGGGGAGAGAGAGAGAGAGAGAGAGAGAGAGACAAAGATACACTCACACTGCTGCACAGACATGAGCTACAACACAGAGAGGGAGAGAGTGAGGGGGAGACAGAGAGGGAGAGAGGGAGAGAGAGAGCGAGCGAGGGGGAGAGAGAGAGAGTGAGGGGGAGAGAGAGAGTGAGAGAGACAAAGATACACTCACACTGCTGCACAGACATGAGCTACAACACAGAGAGAGAGAACATGGGGGAGAGACACAGAGAGAGAGACAGAGAGGGAGAGAGAGAGAGCTGCTGCTGGACTGTTGGGCAGTTGACCTCACTGTCAGTGCTTCATCATCTTCATCATCTTATGAAACAGGAAGTGTCAGGTGGATTAAACATCAGAAATGAAAACCATGTGATCTTGACTGCTGAAGGTGACCTCTAGTCTTTGTCTGAGGTCACAGGAAGTGTGGAGCAGACACGTTCAGCTGCTCCATCCTTCACTCACCTCTGACCCCAGAGCAGAACACAGTGACTGAGCTTCACGCTTAACTCAGCATCAGCGCCTCACAGATCAGTGTGATCAGCTGATTCCATAGAGACGTGGGAATGATGGAGCAAGCAGAACCGTATCAAACCCTGAATATGAGTCTGATGAATACAGACTACTGCCACCTGTTGGTAAGGAAGGTCATGTCCTCTCAGACCGGTGCAGAACATACTTATGAGCTGTAGTTGATGACCTGTATGCTTCGGGTTGCAGTTGTTTGTCATATTTCAAGTGCAGTGTGTTCACGACTCGATCTGAGAAGCATCTACACGTCAGTTTCCTTCACCTTCAAACGTGTCTGCTGCTCCCTCCCCACACATGATTGAGAGAGAAGTTTGACTCATGAGCCCAGAGTGTAGTGTCTGTCATACTCTGGAGAGTTTTTAAAGTCGACTGCCTCTGACTTCATCTGGACACTCGACCACTGAGATGTTTGTCCTTCAGGTTCTCCGCTCTGCAGAGGACTTAGCTAGTTGACAGCCAACCTTCAGAACAGTGGAACCTCGTGGAACCTCGTGGAACCTCGTGGTTCTTCACGTGTGGATGCCACTGTGCTCCTGTCTGCTAGAGTCAGACGATTCATACCTCTTCTTTAGTGTTTCCCTCACACTTGTGTTGTGGAGGTGCCACAGGGGAAATTAAGCAAAGAAGACTCACATTTCAAAGTGACAGAAATGAGTCTGAATACAGACGACTTGGCACTTTGTGAAGTCACTGAAAACTATGAAAATGCAGGAAGCAGAGAACAGAAAAGGCTTTTTAACCTTCACTTTCTCTACCTTCTAGTCAGGTTGACTGAGATGGATGCTGACCCATGACACTCAGCCTCTGTTACACCCGTGTTTCTGATAGCACCTGACCACTGGTAAGGACATGTGTGAATACACCTGAGGACAGATTGTTATCTGATCTTCCACTTTGGGAGGGGGTCAGAAACTCACTGTGACCACATGGAACAGAAGTGTAAATACAGCATGTGTACGATGCGTCTCCGCTTCATCCACAACGACGGCGTGAGCTGAAATAAGAGCTCAGCTAACGTGAAAGTGTGTGTTTTATGCTCGTCTGTATTAACTGGTATTAACACATGTTAATACCAGGTGTAAATGCATGTGGTGAAGAGTGATCTGATCACTATCTGATCACTATCTGATCACAGAAAACACATTGTAATACCTGCAGTAACGGAGGCCTCAGAAAGCACATGATACTGTAAACAGTAGAGACACTGGTCAGAGTGAAACTCCACACTGTTTCTTTGTTTCCAGTCCTGACCTCCACATCAGATAATGACCATGATAGCTGGTGTTTCTTCTCTGCTCCTCTTCATTCACGTCTTTCATTTTCAAATGGATCGCTCTGAGATAAAGGTTCCATGTGGTTTTAGTGACATATGTAGAACACGTTGATTTAACAGTTTTACACTTGAAAGATTGACAGTAATAACTGGTCGTTCTCTGCAGAACTCAGTCTTTTACAGCGACTGTTGCTCTTTGCTAAGAAAGACTGAAAATACCCGACAGATACTGCACTTGTGATTTGATTTGTGATCATTCTTCTGAAGTCTTTGCACTTTATTGAATTCCAGCCTGTTTTGAACTGTGCTTTCATGGTTTATTGATTATCAGCAGACAGTGAGACGATGCTGATACCTCTGTGAACAACAGCTGCTCTGATAAATGCAGTATTGATCGGTATCACACACACAGTTTGAATCCAGCATCAGCACTGATGCTTACGCTGCCTGTGAACCTCACACCACGGGAAGAAGAATGGAGCTGGACACACAGAGGAACATGAGCAGGAGCAGCTGCCACACCACTGTGTGTCAATGGAAGATGATTTTCTCTAAACAAAGCAACACAAAAGCTACGCTCTATGGTTTACACTCGTATTTACACCAGACAAACATCATGTGACTCATCCTCTCAGCTCATAAAGGTTCACTCACACACTCACTGTGTGTGTGTGTGTTTTATCCTTGACTGCATGAATGAAGTCACCATCACATCTTCACCTTCAGTCACCATCACACCTTCACCATCACTCAGTCACCATCACACCTTCCCCATCACTCAGTCACATCACACCTTCACCATCACTCAGTCACCATCACATCTTCACCTGGTTTGTTATGTGTGGTCACAATAATGGTTTTGTTTTTGTGTGGATCTGTAGCATCACTCCATTAGTGAACTCTCTCTCTCTCTCCCCCTCTCTCTCTCCCTCCCCCTCTCTCACTCACTATCTCTCTCACACACACACACACACACACACACACACACACACACATCGACATTCATGACTTGAGGGGACATTGCATTGACTTACATTCATTTCTTGGAGACTTACTCTAACCTTAACCACAATTACTACTGGCCTAATCCTAATCCTAACCCTAACCCTAACCCTAACCTCAACCTAACCATGAAACATATCTTCACCTTAAAATGTAGTAATTTACGTTATGGGGACTTGCTTTTTGTCCCCACAAGGAGGACAAGTCCCCATAATGTGACTGTGTAAACAGGTTTTGGTCCACACAACATTAGTAATACCTGGTACACACACACACACACACACACACACACACACGCAGGTCATGAAAAGTCTTCTTTCTTGGCTGATTGAGTCTCTCCCTCCTGCATCTGTCTGTAGTCAACAGTCAAGTTCCAGTTCTCAAAGTTCTGACTGTGTTTGTGCTTTTCAGATTTTTTACTTACTAATAATTCGATTATAAATCTTTATTATTATGATGATCAGTGTTCCCCATTATAATCTACACTGTGGCAGTCTGTCTAATTATGAAACAGTCATTTTCTTTAACACTCGCCATGGTAACATAATGTGATCCCGTAGTGTAAGTGTCTCATGTGTCACTTTTACTGCGTCATATTTCAAACATGTTCAGACTAAAGTTCTGTGTGTGACTCACTCTGCAGATGATGCTTCTACATGACCACAGATACTGAACCTGACTTGTTCTTCACATTAATAACTAAATGCACGTGTCATATTAAACTGAGGCGGCGATGTGTTGACACAACATTAATTGGTTCCGTGTTTTTTCAGAATGTGAACTGACAGCAGATGAATGTATTTCAGGCTAAATGACTCGTTATTATAGAATAAAATAAGGTTTGAGAGAGACTCTGTGGTAAAGTTATTAGGATCTAAATAAAAAAAAGTAGAAAAGAGGCAAACAAACTCTCTCTGTCTGTCTCTGTCTGTCTCTCCCTCTCTGTCTGTCTGTCTGTCTGTCTGTCTGTCTGTCTGTCTGTCTGTCTCGGTGGTCAGTCAGTGGTCAGACAGGCTGCCGTAGACACATGCTGCTCTGACATGATTCCTCACTGTGGCTGTTGGTCAGTGAGCTGCAGTCCAGACTGATGGTGTTTGCACAGCGGCTCACACACATCATCTTACACACCTCATTTGGAATGAACACACTGTCACTTTGAAAGATAATTCCATCCTCGTCCACTGGGCCCATGGTGGTTATTTAAGGCCTGGCCTTTCTAAGACTAATGACCATGGTGCAGCATGTGTCCTGTAATCATCTGCACTTTGCTCCTGTGTTGCACCTGTAGAGAGAACATACAGTTTAACAGTGAAACAGTGTCGTGCTCCAGACCTTTAAAGTGAATACAGAAAGAACTGAAAAGATCCTGAGTGATTTAAATGGATGTACTGCTAATTAAAAACACCTCATTTATCAGCCACATGGAAACATTTTTAATACTTCAAGTCACTGGAAACACTGTCACAAATAATTAGAATGTATTTGTGGTCTGTTCCATATTAAAAAAAAACAACATTTTTCTACTAATCTACTTGACTTTACATAAATCAGCAGCATATGACAAACCAGTCTTAACATGCATGTAAAATATTAAGTTTAATATTATAAAGACTAGAGAAAAGTGACTTAGTTTTTTATTTTCACTTGTATGGACCCGTGGGCTCAGTACCAACATGAAATCACAACTGACAAAAACCTTATAGCATATTTTATAACAACCTCATAAACCCTGTAAACATGAACGTGCTGACTGATATTAGAGCAGTTTCTCCTGAAGTATGACGACGACCTGAAGATGATGATGATGATGATGATGATGATGATGATGATGATGATGATGATAACAGCTGTGAGACTAACTCAGTAAACGAAACAAGCATAATCTGTAAAGATGATAATGAGTCACATTGCTACAGCAGTCATGTGGATTTTCCAAAGAAACAAACTCGTAATCCGTTTGAGTGGTAGAGTCACACACACACACACACACACATGCACACACATGCACACTCTCTCACACACACACACACACGGACCCTCACTGACATAATGCATTCTCTAGCCTCTTACCCTAACCTTAACCATCACAAATACGTGCCTAACCCTAACCTTTAACCTAGCACTAATGTAAATTCAACTTTGACCCTCAAACCTGGTCTTGAGCCTCAAAAAGCCCTTTAAACATGTGAGGACCAGCCAAAATGTTCTCACCCCGTATGGTCCTCACAAAGCCACAAATACAAGAACCCACACACAGGTTGACCTTGAGTTGACCTCTGTGGTCTGGATGAGCAGTGAAAAAAGAAGAGACACGTCAGTAATGATGTTAGGATCAGAGCGTCTGAGGCTCTGTGCGCACACACACACACACACACGCACACACACACACACACACACACAGACTCAGTGTCTTTTGTCTCTCCTGCCTCAGCCTTCTTCACAGGCAGTGTTGACAGCAGCCCATGTACAGGTGCTGACGTGTGTGTGTGTCTGTGTGTGTGTGTGTGTGTGTGTGTGTGTGTGTGTGTGTGTGTGTGTGTGTGTGTGTGTGTGTGTGTGTGGCGACTGTTACCCCTCAGGTCCTGTAGAACCTCGTCATCGTCAGCCAGCATCTGCTAAACTACAGGCCTGGTTATAATTAGGACGGCCATTAACACTCCTTCATTATTCAATTGATCTGAATTAATGTCCTTTCCTGCTCTCTCTCTCTCTCTCTCTCTCTCCCTCTCTCTTCTTGCTCTCTTTCTTTCTCATTTGCATGTTGGACACACAGCAGTTCCAGAGTCTGCTCAGTGTCACTGGACAATAGTATGTGGACATGTGGACATGTGGACATGTGGACACAGATCCATGTTGGGATGAGCTTGTTTTTGTTCATCCTTGATGATCCTGATCCTTTGTTGTGCTTTCGTCTTCACATGTGTTTCCTTCCTCAATACAACTTTGATTTGATGTCTTTCATCCTCTCCTCTTGTCTTCTCGGGTGTCCTCATCTCATCGTCAGTGTGATTTTCTGTCTCTCTGTCTCTTATTTGTGCCTCTTTCTTTGTGTGTTTTGTCTCTGCCTCTCTTTTTGTTGTGTCTCTGCCTTTCTTGTTGTTTTCCATGTCTTCTAACATCCATCCCCTAATGTAAACCCCGACTGGTTCCAATTAGTTTATTGTTTTGCCTGGAAACATTCGTTTATTGACTGATTGTGTGTGTGTGTGTGTGTGTGTGTGTGTGTGTGTGTTAGCCTCCAGGCCACCAGTGTAATTGATGATAATAGATGCTACACTGTTGTAAATGAGCCAACAAGCGGCTCAGAGGCTACATATTGTTACCACCTCCTGCTGCTCATGGTTTGTCATCTATGACGTTTTCTATCACCATCTATCATAACCATTCACGCCTCTGTGTGTGTGTGTGTGTGTGTGTGTGTGAGTGTGTGTGTGTGTGTGTGAGTGTGTGTGTGTGTGTGTGTGTGTGTGTAGGTGTGTGTGTGCGTGTATGTATGTATATATGTGTGTGTGTGTGTGTGTGTGTGTGTGTGAGAGTGTGAGTGTGTGTGTATGTATGTGTGTGAGTGTGAGTGTGTGTGTATGTATGTGTGTATCTATGTGTGTGTGTGTGTGTGTGTGTGTGTAGGTGTGTGTGTGCGTGTATGTATGTATATATGTGTGTGTGTGTGTGTGTATGTATGTATATATGTGTGTGTGTGTGTGTGTGTGTGTATTGAAGTGTGAAGTCTCACAGTCATGTGACGAATGACTGTAAATTCAAACACACACCAGCTGTCAATCACACTGGGCTCATACTAAATATAACATGATTTATAAAACTATAAGATAAAATATAAGACCATTAAGTCCTCGGGAAAAGGTTTGGTGCCCCCTGGTGGATAGTCAATATATTCTTACTTCCTGATTGGCCTCAACCAGCAAAGCAGAAGATTTTGTCTCATGACGTGTTTTCACCTGAAAAAAAATCATGTTTGTCAGTTTGGCTGAGCAGACGTGCACACATGCACACACACACACACACACACACACACACACACACACACGCGCACACACACACATGCACACACACTGATTCATAAAGCCTGCCATTAGAGCTCAATATACACATGCTTAATTAAATGCCAGCTTTCCAACAGTGTAATGACTCCACTACAGACATTACACTGAGACTGTGTTTGTGCGCCACGACTCATTCATCAGTACAGTCAGTACACAGTCACAGTACATCAATACACATTCACAGTCACAGTACACCGTACAGACAGAGTGTGTATCAGGTTGTTGTTCAGGTTCAGGATGTCGATGCTGGACTTCACTGCTCTGCCCTTTTATTTCTATACTTTTTTAATAAGATCCAGAGGGAGCAGAGCAGCCACGACTGAAACAAGGGCAGACAAAGTTCTTTCTGATTTTCTCGGTTTTCCTCTGTCATAGGGTGACCATGTTCTTTGTTTAAAGCTTTGATGACTTTGATCACACGTCCTCTCTCTCTTCGGTGTCTTTGTTTCTCTTTCACAGTAATTGGGCAAGAAATATGTTATGGTGTTGTTTTTCTGCGTGTGTGTGTGTGTGTGTGTGTGTGTGGAGGGATTTGGTTAATACTGTGTCTCAGTGTCCGCTCCTCCCTCCCTCTCTCTCCCTCCCTCTCTCTCTTGCGAGTTTTATTTGAACACAGTTGATTTGACAGTCATTTATTCTTGAAGTTGAAATGATCCTGTACTATTTGACCTGTTTTACCACATTGCCTGTGCTGGTTACAGTGTATAGTTTTCCTCACGCGTATGTGAACGTGTCTGCATGTGTTTGAGTGTTACTTCAGAGCATATCCCATAATATGATGAAAGTCCATCCATCCATCCGTGTTGACATGTTTCAGCAGGAAAAGCAAATGTGTTCACAATGATCACATAAACATATGATTTAGTGTTAAGTTATAAAAGAATGATTTCACTGTAAACAACGTCCTGATGATGTCATAGCTCGTGTTGACTTGTGTACAATGTAACCTGTGAGTTATACATCAGCCTTCTGAAGCTGTGATGAAGGTTAGATGAGGAGGGAACTGTCTCATATTGTCAGACATGTTCTTTATGATTCTTTATGATACATTATCCACACATTAGATTTTATTTTCAGTGTTGATGCTCTGGTACAAAGGGTATATCTTAATCCTTAATCACTGGCTTTTCCAAGCAAAGAATGGAAAATAAAAGTTGTTTGATACATTTGATTCATGTCAGTGCTGCATCATTTGAAGCTTCCAGAAGATTGTCACATGTGATCATGAACATGTCGTCAGTCTCTTATCTAAAGTGAATGAATAAGTTCACTGACTCATCAGTGGAGCAGATTTGCTCCGTGAGCAGCTGGAGTTTTCTCTTCCTCTTGTCTTCTCTTTCCTCGAGGTTCTGTCTGGAGCATGTTTCACTTCCATGGACTCAGTGAAAAAGCTTGTTAAAATGAAAGTTGCATGAGCAGAAATGTGAATTGTGAGTGGATTCATGTGCTCATGTATATTCAGAGGGATGAGAACAGTAAAAACAGCAGATATGTTACAGATTTACACTTTAATGACTTGACTTGAAGAGTGGGTGTGGCCTTCACGAGTGCTTTTATACTGGTCACGTCTTAGTGTTTCTTTACCTCCTGTTTTTCACTTTTAGATGATGAGAGATAATATCATGGTCAACGGTTAATTATTGATGGAATATTTTTATTTTTAACATTTGACACGAGGACATTTGTGTTCATTATAGTTATAGTTCATAAGTGACACTTGCTTTTCTCAGACAGTTGACCTTATTGACTACATTCAGTATTAGATTCATTCACATCACAGTCATGATGCTGATTAAGCCCCCTGCACACAGAGTGACCGCGCTGACGAGGCAGAAGAAGCACACAGTGAGAGTAAAGTCAGCTTCATTCATGTGACTGAAAACACCAACAAGATCCAATCACAAGTCCTCACCATCACGATTGTTGCTTCTTGTCAATGAGACTGTTGAACAGCTGCTGCTGTTTCTTTTACCTCACAGCTCCATTTATGTTTCCTGGATAAAACACTTTTATAACAAGTAACAGAAGTGTGTGTGTGTGTGTGTGTGTGTGTGTATGTATCTGTGTGTGTGTGTGTGTGTGTGTGTGTGACTGTTTTGATAATAAGTCAGAAATCCACAGGGGGCGATAGAGTCTCCACACCGGAGCTTCAACAAAGCAGAAAACAGAGAATTGGAGTAAATCAGAGAGACTGAAGTCTACAGCTGAGGGAATATAAAGACTGTTTAAGAGGAAGTCATGGAGTAACAACACGGCTGGACCTCAGTGAGCAGATGTCTGTTGATTTTAGAAAGTCTGAATCAATACATATCTAATCTGTGCTTATAAATCTAGACTGACAGTTGCCCTGGTGAGTGTCTGTGGACAGAGACACGTCACTGAATAAAGCGTGGACTCATTTTAGTTAGTGAGTGAGTGAGTGAGTGAGTGAGTGAGCAGCGTTTCACTGTAAAAAAATCAACATACTCCTGCTGGTTTCTAAAGGCACGATGTCCCCGAAAGAGAAAACGACAAAATGACGTGTGTGAAGTAGTCCAGGCCAGAGACAAAGAGGAAGACAAAAAGATCCTGTTTGAATCTAAAAACATCACCTGCACTCTGTCTGTCTGTCTGTCTGTCTGTCTGTCTGTCGTCTCCTCTGTGACTCAGCGATGATTCTGCTCGGCTGGGTTTATGTGTGTTTATGTGCTGCTTTACTGCTGTCTTGTTCAGTAAGTTAGAAATTCTTCGTACACATTTGATCTCACTGCTGTGTGCTGTGATGTAAAACTGCTGAATTTCCTGTTATAAACTTTATTTAACAGCAGGAAAAGGCTTTCAAACCATGACAACACATGGTGAATACATTTCTAAGTGAATTAAAATGAAAGAGCTTCAGAAACTAAAACCCTCTGTAACAGTAAAGTGTCCTCGATGTTTCCCCGTGTTCCTTCAAATGTCTTACAACTAATTGACAAGCACAGGTAGGAAAATGGAGCATGTGTTTAAAGGATGAAGCAAAAACACTGATCTGTGATCACTTTCTGCTGTTAATGAACAATAAGTGACATGGAAATCTTGTTTTAATCATGAAAAAAGCTTTGAACCGATTAATCGATTATCAAAATAGTTGTCAATTAATTTAATAATCGATGAATTGTTTCAGCTCTAGACAACTTATCATCACCTTCATGCTTATGTTTTCTATTTCTATATTTAACATGATTTATCATCTGGTCAAACTGGACTGAGGCACAAAGTGATGCTCTGTGTCGCGAGCAGAAATAATGCAGAATTAATTACAGCATTTTCAATTTTCAATTAAAAGCTGCTACACCTCTGTGAGAGATGCCTCCCCAATGGAATGAAATACCCTCATCTTTACTTTTACTTGACTCTGACTGTCCCTGCGTGGCTGTCGCTGTCTCCTCGTGTCTCCTGGAACAGACACAACGTTATCTGGTCTATTTTACCCCCAACCCTCTTTTCCCTTCTGCGTCTCTCACTCTGTTGAGTTTAATCATATACTCCCGTCTCTGTCGTTCTGCTTCCACGCTGTTCACTGTCGTCTTTAGCTTAAAAAAACCTGGTGTACAGACAGAGTAAGTGCAGCTCAGAGTTCAGCTCCCACAGAGACGCTGCCGTACACTGTGAGGCTTTAATAGGACAGTGTGTGTGTGTGTGTGTGTGTGTGTCTGTGTGTGTGTGTGTGTGTGTGTGTGTGTGTGAGTGTGAGTGATATACAGCTCTGGAAAAAAACAAGTCAGCTAGTTAAAGGTTTGAATAAAGCAAACGTTTTTTTTTTAATTTTAAATAAATTCACCAAAATTGTTGTCATTTAGAGGATTTATTTGCAGAAAGTGAAAATTAATCAAAATCACAAAAAGATACTGTAGATGGAGATTAGACCTGGAAGAATGCAAATAAAACAGTTCATATTCTATATTTCACATTTTTAAACAACATGATAATCGTGAATATCCAGTACAATAAATCTGACTTCTCTGTGGTCAAAAATGTATGATTTGATATCAAGATTATCCCTATTAGGTCATTTTATACAAGTTTGTCCCGAAAATAGCGTTTCAGAGCTTGAATTGGCGGCCATTTTGGAAAAAATGGCAGCCATCTTGATTTTGATGTGGCTAATGGGTTTTAACAAAAGAAAAATCACCAATCAATCAATATTTGTGCCAATGTTGGTGCTTCTTTCCACGTGTGAAATAATCTGCTCGACTAGTCAGAGTCAGCTGTGGTCCATGATGCTCTGTGCCGTCCTCGCCACTCGGTTCACGTCCTTCTCTTCAGCACCAGATGGTGGCACAGTTGGTCAGAATGGACTCGTTTGCAGAAATGAAGCCGCAGCCTCTGAGGACGCTCGATCTGAGTCTTTGTTGGCTTCTCCAACAAGCTGAGAGGTGTTGGCAGAACTTCAGGGATTCCACCATCTCCATAGCATCTCCTTGTATGTGGAGTGGAGAGTGACCCCTGGCCTTTGACCTCCATGTCAGTGATTTGGTTGTTGAGGTTGTTGTTGTTGCATCACAGCAGCCGGTCGTGATCCACCTCTCGTCTGTAGTCGGCTCGTCCTCGTTGGAGACCAGGCCGTCAACTGTCGTGTCTTTGACAGCATGGAGGAGGAACGCCTGTCGTCCTGGGAGGAAACACAAAATCCATGCCCACAGAGAGGAGGCGATGCCCGGGGTGTCAGCCTGTGAGGAATGACGGTGTTAAAAGTAGAACTAAAATAAACACAAATATCATCCTCACGTAGCTGTTGGGTCAGCACCAGGCTGAGTGCTGTGGAGATGGCATCTCCTGTTCATGGATCTGCTCTGTAGACAAAGTGATGCTGGTCCAGGTTCTTCTGATATGTGACAGCACGAGTCTCTCAAAGCACTTCCTAACATCGGCGTCAGTGCTACAGACCGCACAGGTTCATGGTTCATGGAGGATTTTAAACTCGTGGGAACAGCAGCACATTGTAAGGAACAGTTAAACCGGTCAGTCAGTTCCTCAGCTGATCTGAGGAGACGTATTTCAGTTGTTTATGAGTGTGTGTGTGTGTGTGTGTGTGTGTGTGTGTGTGTGTGTGTGTGTGTGTGTGTGTGTGTGTGTGTGTGTGTGTGTGTGTGTTATTTAGAGGGACAGAGGAGAGCTTTAATCATGCAGCACAAACCCTGTGCTTCTTATTTCCATACTGGGTCACAGTCTGAATGTTAACTGTGGGACTGAAACGCCCTCATTCTCTTTTGTTAAAATGTTGAATTCTAACGGAATCAATGACATGTGACCCATGTTTAGAAAGACAGACAGACAGACAGACAGACAGACAGACAGTATTTCTACAGGGCCTTGAAATGAAAGTGTCTCCATCAAATTGGACTTTGATAAAATCTGCTGCAGCTGCCGATTATCGACCTAAATTCCCTTTCTTGTTATTTGAGCACTTTTTTCGGGACTCTTGTGCCACTGAAGCCGACCGACTCTCATTGTACTGTAGATGCAAAGGTTGCTAGGCAACGTGCAGTGTACTGCATCGTAAGTGTTGGCTGCTACTACTACAAACACAATCATATTTCCTGACATGTGTGACAGATGACAGATGAGCGTGGATCTGTGTCTGTCCTTCAGCTTCATCATCAGTGTCTCCTCCTCTCTCCTCTGACTCTCCTTCAACCTCCGACTCAGTCCCAGAGGGAGGTTTGTCTGAAGAGGACAGATCTGAGCTGACGGAGGCTGATGATTGTGAGAAACTCATGTGTCACACTGATTCTTTACTAATGGAGCAGAGCTTCAGTCTTCAGTCTCACCACAGCAACAGGACACCCGTCTGTGGCACATGCTCAAACTGCTCTGACACAGACAAAGGTCAAAGGTTAACACCTGGGCTGGTGCTTGATTTTTCACCCAGAGCTTGTTCTTCATCGTTTCTAAGATTGTCCGTCAAACCACTCACAGAAGAGATAAGACGGAAAACCATGCCTTTATTTTTCTAAAGTATCACCACAAATGAAAGCAAGATCAAATATGCCGTATTTTTGCTTTTATTAACTTCGTTTATGTATATGCACTTATTCTTATATAAAGCACATTATTCACTTCAATTCATTTATTTGTTATTTAGAAAGCATAATAAATCCTATTTAAATAGATAGAGAATAATGAATATAGAATAAGCTGTGGCTGAAAACTGAAGTGACCTTCAGAATAATATTAGAGTTATGTTTACAGGTGGAAGAGGAGAAGAAATAATCTCCTGGAGTCAAAATCCAATATATGGATTTAGTTTGAGGTCATTTTGGTGACCATCTCGCCAATCCTTATCAATCTAATGAATATGATGTATGATTATTATTATTATTATTATTATTATAATAATTAACAATTATAATAATGAACTCTTTAAACTATTGATTAGACCAGTTCTTCTCGTCTTCCTCTTCTCTGTCTGTCTTCTTCTCGTCTTCCTCTTCTCTGTCTGTCTTCTCCGTCTTTCCTCGTCCTCCCTCCTGCTGCTGGTCTGTGATTTTTGGCGGTCAGTGCCTTGAACACTGCCCTGCTGAGCCTCATATTTCTGACATATTACAACACTTGTTATATTTTCCTTTAATTACAGTCAGATATCATATATCTGACAGCACCTTTTCTTACGTCATCATTTTAATATGATCCTTCATCACTTTGAAGGCTGTTGGCCGTGTTTGTGTGGAAATGTCCAGTTTCAGGCACCTGAGATGGTCTGTGGCTCTGCAATAATAACTCTGGTTTGTCAGTAGAGTGAGAGTGAGTGTGTCTGAAGAACAGACTCAGGGTGCTTTTAAGAAAAGAAGTGAAGGCTCAGTCAGAGAAAGTCCTGAGGCGTCTTCTTGTGTCACTGTCACAAGAAGACGGTTTGTCCATTAATCAGAAGGTCAGCTGTTTAATTCTCCACTCCTCGTGTCTGCACGTTACAGTGACCTTGACATGGGACGTGTGATAGACGGCTGCAGTGGGTGAATGTGTGAATGATGTAACTTATGTGACACTTATATATATATATATGGTTACATCATTTACAGTTTATTCACATGAAAATGAGATCAAACACAATCAGACAGTGTGGGGAAGTCTTCTCCATATGATCATACACGTGCAGACGTATGTTTTCTCTTTCATGTCAGTTCTTCTTTGACTTTATTACATTAACTTAGTGAAGATATTCCTGTGAGTTGAGTCCAAACCTTCAGAACCATGCACACAGCGGTGTCGTCTCCTGATGTGGTTCTGTGCTTTATGTCAGTCTGTCCTCTCAGCTCCATAAGAGATGGACTCGTCGCAGTGAATGTGTCTCTGTGCAGACACTGTAATTAAAAACTGAGTGGAACTCGTAACCTTGTATCAAATGTGTGGCTGTAAGCAGCAAAGCACCCACTGGGAATATGTGACAGGTTATTTTAGCAGCCGAGGCAGAGGTAAGAAATTCTGACTGTGTGGATTCAGCATTCCTCCTCCTGTGAGAATACCAAGCACTGTGGAGTCAAGGTGACCGGCCCCGTCCTCCACGTCCCCGAGTTAATGGACACTGCTGCACACAACTGCTTCTGCCTGACCATGCATTTCCCTGACCCTTCCTGGAGCATAGTGGAGTGACTCTGCATCCTAAACTGCCACAGATAAGAGGATCTATGACGACAGGAGCCTGGAGTCAAGTGGGCACTGATTGCTTTTAAACGCTGCACTGATGTATTATAGATCGCATCAAAATGGTCGCCTTCTTTCCAAGTGTCAGTACTCAGGAAAGGAAGTCTAACTTTGTTTTTTTAAATAAAGTATAAGGTTCACAAAACTCAGAGACAACAACAAAATCTACAAGGTTCATACTTTCTGAAATTCTGCAGTCAAAACTAAATGTGAATGAAAGTCAACAAAATGATATTCAGGGGTTTATGGGTGCAGCTTCAGTTTCATCCTCCAGGAGCCGGAGTTTTCTTTGGTGTCTCACAGGTGTCATCGCTGTCATCAGTGAAGTGTGTGAAGGTTAACCAAACACTTTCTCACAAACCAGCTGCACAACCTCTGACGCAGGCTTGTGAAGAATCACGCGTGTCCTGTTTTTTATTTGAGATATTTGACCCGACTGTCAGGGCTGGACTCCCGTGATCCTGCTTTATAACGTCTCTGCTGGAATTGACACAGACAGGAAGTGGAAACATGTTGGTTGTGATGCAACATTAACTCACTGAACTTTAAATCTTAGCTGCCAACCTGAGGGCAGCTTCAGTGGCTTCACTCTCTCTTTGAGATCTGGCTTCTTGTGAAATGTAGGTTGCTGACCTCGGGCATCACGACTCCAAATAATGGTACCTGTAATTGAATCAGTTGGGTTTGTGTATATTTCCTTTTCTTTGTGTTCTTCCACCGACATCTTTTCTTTAATATCTCTAACCTCTGTGAGTTATTAAAGAACTTATGACCACAGAGGAAATTCTCTTTCTTTGACACTTAAAACCCATTTACAGAAAGTTTTGGTCTTTTATAACCGCCCCAGCAAACACACACACACACACACACACACACACACACACACACACACGCTCTCCCCTCAGAGCCCTCACTGTTGTCATGAAGAGCATAAACATACACATTTGGCCTCCTCTGTGTGTGTGTGTGTGTGTGTCTCACAGTCTTATCTCTCCAACGAGGCTTAATGGTGTAATGGAAACCACCAGTGCATGCTGGGAATGAGTGGAACGTAGACTGAGAAGTGTTTCATTACTTTTTCATTGGTCGTTTTTTTATGAGCATTTTTGAACTTGTACAAACACAAATTACATTTTTTGTGATCAAATTTTTATTTTATTTTCCAGACTTAGAAAAAAGGCCGTACATTTTAATTAAAAATTCAAAACATGAAGACAGACATAAGAATAAAAAAGATAAAACAAATTACAAATTTAAATGCATTCTAAAAGTAAAATGTGTTTGTTGGTGTACTGATAAAGGTTTGCCTAGGAAACATTTTTGACTTGTGTATAAATATTATAAATATTATAAATATTACGACAATAGAAGCAACAAAAGGCGCTTTTATTACACACGCTCTGTGTTCATGTCTTCATTTTTTCCTCTCTTAACCCTCTGAACTATTTAGTGCCACCTACTGCTCGTCTTTGTGAACAAACGTACGTATGTTTTTACAGAATTGTAGAAAATGTGGTCAAAATCAAGGCTAGTGATTGGTGAAGTAACTTTACATCACAGAGTTCTAGGTTTTTCCTTACTGATTATATTTGTGTTACGATCGATGAAGACAGTGGACAGAAGTGTGAGCAGAAACTCTTCAGTCGCTCTGATTTGAGTGTTTTCACTTGTGTTTAAAACCAACATGCAGTGACTTCTCATGTGAACATAGCCAGCGTTAATGTCAGGGCTGGTTATGCATTATCACATGACCTTTGTTCAATGAGCCGTAGCTCTTTTTTTCCTCTCTCTGTCCAAAGTGCCAAGTTTCATTAGAGCAGCTTATTGTCCAAAGTCTCACTGAAACACTGTGTAACCTCACCTGGACTTTTTAGTTCACCTCATTTAACCCGCAGACTCTTTCACAGCCATTTGAGTTATTCCCCAGAGTCTGCAGAGAGAAGTGCTGCTGAAGAACTGAGGAGTGAGCGAGAAGAAGGCAGTGAGACAGAAATAAATATGCTTGACATGATGAAGATGAGTTAATAGGATGTTGTTTGGCTGAAAATAGAGTTTGCTGTGGACGGTGTTAACGCTCGTAACACGCACAGAAATCACGTCACAAACTAATACAACTTACTAATATAATGTAATGTAATGTAATGTAATCTAATGTAATGTAATGTAATGTTTCAGTGCAGAACAAACAATGAATTGATTGTTTATTACAGTTATTACAAGAGAAACACACAATGTTTTTTATTGATTTCTACAAGGAAGATAAAACATGTTCTAGACACAAAATATCAACTTTAATATTCAATTATTTTGTAGAATAATATTTATTCTGATAAACAATTGAAAAGATTACATTAATAAAGAAACTTTACATAAATACTCTTATAAAACTTTAATTTTCAATAACCTGTTGCTAATGTGATTTTAACAAAGAGGTTTAATAAAGGTTTTAAACAGATGGTGAGACAGCACACGTGCACGTCCATGTTTGGACAACGCTGTTAAATATAATAATAATAATAATAATAATAAAAATAAAACAGAACCTGTTTTGAATGTTAATGGCTGCAGTTTTACATCTTTTCCATCAAAGCCGGCTGTTGTTCTGTCTCTATATCAGTTTCTATCCATTGAAGACAAAGTGAGTACGTGTGTTAAAGGTGAGGCAGCGCTGTGGCTGTGGCTCAGCAACACTCTCTGTCTCTGTCTCTGTAAGTGTTCTCTGCTCATCAGGGGGATTTCCATAAAGCATAAAGCCTTTTCTCCAGTCGAGCAGCCACCGTGCTTTATCTGCTGCCCTCCAGGGGAGCAGCTGCTCTGATTTAATTGTACAGTTCAGGATGACTGGATTTCACCTTCAGCTTCCACCGGCCTCAGCACATCTCACCCCATTACAGTCCTCTGCTTTACCCCTGAAGACGGAGAGAGGGAGGTGGCAGCAGCGGCGGGATGGACAGTACAGAGCTTTACTTTTATGCCAATGAAATCTGTTGATTTCAGCGAAATCGGAAACGGAAGCGACGGGAAGATGCAGATAGAAACAAGTGATGAGTAATAAAGAAAGAATTAAAGAGACCTGTGAACAGCTTGGTGTTTCAGGATGAGAACCACAGAGTCTGAACAACAATCAGTGAGAAGAGGGGCGAGGTTTCCTGCAGCAGATAAAGCTGATGATTGATCTCACAGCTTTTTAAAGATGCTCAACAACCACAGGTTTATTCCCTCAGTCTTGCAGTGGTGTTTGTTAAAGGTGCAGATGAAGTCAAACAGGGAGAGAATGTGGATCTGGTTTGATCTGGTTTTATCTGGTTTCCTTTTTTCTCCATCATATCCCATTCAAAGTGAGAACATGCAGCGTGTGGCTCTTTATTTGTGGCATTGTTACAAACACTATAGTCACTTTATGCTTTATATTTATTTATTATAACTAATAACATTTTGTGGTCACCTTTGGACTTTTTTTAAATGGAGCAGTTTGTCAAAAGGAGTATGAGTTCATGTTTTATTAATAATAATATTATTACAAACGTTCTGATTTAGAAAACAAACAGATATGTTCAAATGACACTGGTTTATTATACGGTGCATTAAAGGAAGACAGATTCATTCTGTAAGTGATGAATTCTTGTTTGTTAAGAATTTCCCAGAGGATTTAACAAGTTGAGCTGAAGCACGTAGTCACTGCAGCTCTGAATGGTTTCTCCTTTATATGCAGTATCTTCCTCCTTTGACAAGCTCTTTAAAGCCAACTCTTTTGAGACCCGCTTTGTCATTATTATGCAAATAGGGTAATCCACTTTATCTGTTGTAAATAAATTGAATAGTAATTAGGAGTGTGGTGTATTTGCATATATCCCAGAGCACAGTGACCATGTAGGAAAATAAAAATAAAAGAGAAGGAGTGAAGCAGAGAGAAACAAATGAGGAGACGCACTTTGAAGTTGACTGTGAGACAAACAGAGACACAGATGGACTTAGTTCAAGTATTGTTAACATCAGTGTTTGTTACTGGAACTGTGTTCACATGACAGCCACATTCAATTCTGATCCAATACAAATCAGTTTGGATTTAGAACGACAAGCATCTGACTTTGTGAACACTGTCCTCGGTGTGTAATGTCACACATCTGTGTGCACACACACACACACACACACACACACACACACACACACACACACACACACACACACAATGGTCCCCTCTACATTTGGCTTGAATGACTACTTTGCCCCAAAAGTCTATTAAATGCCTTATTTCCAATTACTGGTCATTCAGTTTATTTAGGAAGAACCAAAACCTGAACAACTGGAGCAAGACCAGGTCACCTCGAAGACTCAACACTAATGTAAAAGACTCAACACTAATGTAAAAGACTCAACACTAATGTAAAAGACTCAACACTAATGTAAAAGACTCAATACTAATGTAAAAGACTCAACACTAATGAGACTCAACACTAATGTAAAAGACTCAACACTAATGTAAAAGACTCAACACTCATGTAAAAGACTCAACACTCATGTAAAAGACTCAACACTAATGTAAAAGACTCAACACTAATGTAAAAGACTCAACACTAATGTAAAAGACTCAATACTAATGTAAAAGACTCAACACTAATGAGACTCAACACTAATGTAAAAGACTCAACACTAATGTAAAAGACTCAACACTCATGTAAAAGACTCAACACTCATGTAAAAGACTCAACACTAATGTAAAAGACTCAACACTAATGTAAAAGACTCAATACTAATGTAAAAGACTCAACACTAATGTAAAAGACTCAACACTAATGTAAAAGACTCAACACTAATGTAAAAGACTCAATACTAATGTAAAAGACTCAACACTAATGAGACTCAACACTAATGTAAAAGACTCAACACTAATGTAAAAGACTCAACACTCATGTAAAAGACTCAATACTAATGTAAAAGACTCAATACTAATGTAAAAGACTCAACACTAATGTAAAAGACTCAACACTCATGTAAAAGACTCAATACTAATGTAAAAGACTCAACACTAATGTAAAAGACTCAACACTCATGTAAAAGACTCAACACTCATGTAAAAGACTCAATACTAATGTAAAAGACTCAACACTAATGTAAAAGACTCAACTAATGTAAAAGACTCAACACTAATGTAAAAGACTCAATACTAATGTAAAAGACTCAACACTAATGAGACTCAACACTAATGTAAAAGACTCAACACTAATGTAAAAGACTCAACACTCATGTAAAAGACTCAACACTAATGTAAAAGACTCAACACTAATGTAAAAGACTCAACACTAATGTAAAAGACTCAACACTCATGTAAAAGACTCAATACTAATGTAAAAGACTCAATACTAATGTAAAAGACTCAACACTAATGTAAAAGACTCAACACTCATGTAAAAGACTCAATACTAATGTAAAAGACTCAACACTAATGTAAAAGACTCAACACTCATGTAAAAGACTCATATGGGGAAACATGTGGTTTTACAGCAGGCAAAAATCACAACAAGATAGAAAGAGAAGAAAAAAGGAAATAAGAATAAATAAATAAATAAGTAAGTAAAGCTGCTCACCAGCAGCACTGACCCGGAAAAAATCCCACAGCTGCTGACTTCTTTTGAGGCTTTTGTATTGGAGTCTTCAGGGCCACCTTACCTGTTTGACCTGTCAACAATGGCCTCTCCAGTGACACATGATACGCAGCACTTACACCTGGTACTTACTCTGTGTGCACTTGTCATCTATTATCACACACAGAGCAAACAGCAAAGCAAACTGAGTGAATCCACAGCAATAAAAAAACATGAAGGTGTAGCAGCTTTATTTATCTTTCCTTGAACTTTATTTCCACTTCTGTGCTTTATGAGTCTCTGGCAGCAGGTTTTTACTTTATCACAGTCCATCCTTCATCTGGAGTGAGAAAGAAATGACAGGCAAGAATACAAAATGTCACCAGGAGCGGTGTTTTCCTGTGTGGCGTTGTGTCTCAGCTGTGTGGTGTTGTGTCTCAGCTGTGTGGCGTTGTGTCTCAGCTGTGTGGTGTTGTGTCTCAGCTGTGTGGCGTTGTGTCTCAGTTGTGTGGTGTTGTGTCTCAGCTGTGGTGTTGTGTCTCAGCTGTGTGGTGTTGTGTCTCAGTTGTGTGGTGTTGTGTCTCAGCTGTGTGGCGTTGTGTCTCAGCTGTGTGGCGTTGTGTCTCAGTTGTGTGGTGTTGTGTCTCAGCTGTGGTGTTGTGTCTCAGCTGTGTGGTGTTGTTTCTCAGCTGTGTGGCGTTGTGTCTCAGCTGTGTGGTGTTGTGTCTCAGCTGTGTGGCGTTGTGTCTCAGCTGTGTGGCGTTGTGTCTCAGCTGTGTGGTGTTGTGTCTCAGCTGTGTGGCGTTGTGTCTCAGCTGTGTGGTGTTGTGTCTCAGCTGTGTGGCGTTGTGTCTCAGTTGTGTGGTGTTGTGTCTCAGCTGTGTGGCGTTGTGTCTCAGCTGTGTGGCGTTGTGTCTCAGCTGTGTGGCGTTGTGTCTCAGTTGTGTGGTGTTGTGTCTCAGCTGTGGTGTTGTGTCTCAGCTGTGTGGTGTTGTGTCTCAGCTGTGTGGTGTTGTGTCTCAGTTGTGTGGCGTTGTGTCTCAGTTGTGTGGCGTTGTTTCTCAGCTGTGTGGCGTTGTGTCTCAGTTGTGTGGTGTTCCATCGTTGAAACACATGTTAAACATGTTTAGACCACATTTTATTATATAGATTATATATTTGTCTGCTTGTTGAATGTGTTTGGTGTTCAAAGTTATTTTCACGTCTCACTAACATGTTTTACTAAAATCACAGCACAGGTAAAAAGCTCCGCAAACACTTATGTGACACGTCTGTCGGTCTATATGTTGATTTTCTTGGTTAAACTGCCGTACGAGGGAGAACAAACTCTCTAATCACATCGCTGTCTCCTTGAATTATAATTTGCGTGAACGGTCTGTTAATCTAGAGGGAAATTGGATTTGACCAGTGCTGTCTCTCTTGGGAAATTTCCATTTTTCAAAGTCCAGGCCTCCTGCTTTGATTAGAAGAACCATAGCCTGTTTTTCCTGCTTCACAGAGGCATTTTGAGCATGTTGACATGTGTGGACATCTGCAGCACTCACTCATTTCCTTCCACAGTCCATGAACTTACTCACTCATTCATTGTCATTCAGTTGAATATAAATACCACTACTGTAGTGCTAATAATATAAATATAGAGACTGGATCTAAATTGACACAGTGTACCTTTAATGCACAGTATGTATTCTGAGACATCGTGAAACTCTACAGAGAGATGACGTGTTTGAGCAGCTTCTCATTTTTATGCCAACCACAGCCAACACTCAGCCGTCCATGTCCTGACATTTACTCTGTGCTGGTTTCAGTGGACGAGAGGGAAATGACCAGACAGCTGACAAATATAATGAACCAGTAAGAAGAAGAAAAAGAAGCTCCTTCTGCGTTCTTTGACTGACACAAAGATTCAGATGCTCTGCTCTGTGATGTTTGTTAGTTCTCTTTTCTTCTGCTCTCAATAAGCTCTCTGTTGAAATGACTGTGTGTGTCTATACTTTACCATCCACACACACACACACACACACACACACACGGAAGCTGACACTGTAACAAGTAACGCTGCAAATTATATATATATATATATATATATATATATATATTATAATTATTTATATATATATATATATATTAATATATATTATTATATAACAAATGTGTCCATGCATAGTTTTTTATTATGATTAAAATAATCGGTTTCATGTGAGACGACTTGTATAATAATATTTGTAATACTTTTAGGCAGCATTAAGAAATAATGTAGATTATACACACACACAACTGTATGAGGGCACTCACGGTGGTGTAGTGGCTAGCATTGATGCCTCACAATGGTTCAAATTTCAGTTTGACTAACGTGTGTGAAGTTTGTATGTTCTCCCTGTGTGTGTGTGTGTGTGTGTGTGTGTGTCGGCAGGTGAGCACACTGTATTACAGCAGTAAGTGTGACAGACAGACAGACAGACAGACAGACAGGGGAGGTTAACACTGGACCTTGATGACCACAGTCAGCTGTGGAGTAAACACTCATTAACACATGTTCCCATTGATTTGACAGAAGGACAGTGCACACACACACACACACACATTACAGTTATAGTAACTGCAGTTCAATGAAAACCATGAGCTTACGATAGGTTTGTTTTTAGTCTTTATTTCATTCATTCAGTCCTTTCACATTCACGTAAACAGCAGCTGTCAAACACGTTGATTTAGCTCTTGTCAGATGTGTAGTGAGAAATCTGACTTCAATGCCAGTGAAATGCATCGATTCACGGAGAGATTTGGGATTTGAGTCGTGGCAGCACTACAGAGTGAATTTTGAAAAGGTGATTATTGATCTGAAAATGAACTCAGCCGCTCTGAGCAGCTACATACAGAAGAAGAAGAACTCAGGGCCAAGGCTCGCTGCTTTGATGCTGTTAAACTGTAATCCTTTTTAAGGCTCAGCAATAACAACAGTCTCCCTCAGCGACAGTGAAAACGGAGGAGGGAGGAGGCGAAGGATGGAGCTGATAGAGGTCGTAAAGGAACAGTTGGGTCTTTGGTCTTTGGCAGGTTTTGAGCAACCAGAAGGTCTCAGATAAATGTGTGTCCTGTTCAACCTTGATGCCCAGCCAGCTTGAGTCAGTTAAATGATGGCTGCTGGCTCCCACTGCAAGAGCCGCACATCAATTTACCATGGGCTGCAGAGGACAAGAGGGGAGGAGATGGAGGAAAGGATGGAGATATGAGGTCTATATGGGAAGGAAAAAAAGGGAGGACTGAAGACAGACAGACGGACGGACGGACAGAAGGACGGAGTAACGGAACACAGCAGGTGTCAGAGTTGGTCCAAGTTGTCAAGGTGACACATTGACGTAGTCATGACTCCAGGATGCTGCTTCCTGTCAAAGTCCAAGGTGAATGGCTCTCTGCGAGTGTGCGTGTGAGTGAGTGAGTGAGTGAGTGAGTGAGTGAGTGATGCCCCAGGTTCACGGCTGTCAGCCAGGCTAATGGAGGGCGCCACACTCGGCTGCCCACTGACTGACAGGTGCCAACCGAGGCCTTCGTCACGCAGGCACCGAGTCGGCGTGCCAGTTCACTTACAGCTGTGGAAGATGATGGTGACACAGAGATCAGTCGCTCGGCTAATGGTGACACACACTTCTGTGCTTGTCACTCAGTGACGAGAGTAGGCCATGAGATGAGATCTTAAAAGTTCCGTGACTCATCAAGCATAGACAAGAGGGTCGAGTTGCTGCTTTGAAATCGGAGTCGCCATCATCGGTGCCATTTTCACGCTGGCAGGCTGAGCTATGATCTGCACTTTTCCACATACAGGACCACAGTTCATATGCAGATGGAATCACTCACAGGACAGAAGGGAACGTACTTTCTTACTCTGTAAGTTTAGTGCAGGTGTAATAAAACAGAGTCTGAGGGAAGGACATCACTCACCTTACATCCAGGACAAAGACAAATGAAGAATAAAATGAATGTGGAGGCAAAAGAAAATCATTTCAAGAAAGAAACTTGTTCCATTTAAACATACTGAACTGGAGAACATACACAAATGAAGCCAGAAGACAGTGAGTCTGCAGGATCACTATTATATTATATTATATTATATTATATTATATTATATTATATTATATATTATTTTATTTTATTTTATTTTATTTTATTTTATTTTATTTTATTTTATTTTATTTTATTTTATATTATATTATATTATATTATATTATATATTATTTTATATTATATTATATACACATACTGCCATTTCAAATTCATCAAATAAACAGTAATACAATAGAACAACTGAACAATACCTGACAATAAGAACAAGTAAAAACAAACGTCATTGACAGTGATAGCAAATCATAATGAAGATTTATTGTTATAGTGTTAGGCCGAAATGTTTAAATGAAGCAAATACAAAAACATGAAAACAATGATTTTTTTCTGTTATAGTTTATAATAAGCACGTCTGTCACTTTTATGATGGGATGTCATTTGTGCCTTTGATTGTTTCAGAAACACTGAGTAGCTGCCTATCACAGTCTGTTTTCATTTGCTTTAAAAGTGAACATCCTGTACTCAAGGACGTTCTGTGCAGAAAGTTAGGAGAAAAGGAGGCTCCAAGCTAAGTGAAGAGTGAACTTGTGAAAAGAAATGGACCCTCATAAAAACTGTGTTTGAGTGGAGGACAACAGTCGTTCTATCTCCTGTCATGGCTCAGGTTCCTGTTGAGAGACAGCAGGCTGAGGTCCAACTGGTCAGTGGATGTGGGTGTCAAAGACAGATCTAACAGGAATGATGAGCACAGAGAGACTAAAGAGACAGGAGAGACCAAAGAGACAGGAGAGACCAAAGAGACTGGAGAAACTAAAGAGACAGGAGAGACCAAAGAGACAGGAGAAACTAAAGAGACAGGAGAGACTAAAGAGACAGGAGAGACCAAAGAGACAGGAGAGACCAAAGAGACTGGAGAAACTAAAGAGACAGGAGAGACCAAAGAGACAGGAGAGACTAAAGAGACAGGAGAAACTAAAGAGACAGGAGAGACCAAAGAGACAGGAGAGACCAAAGAGACAGGAGAGACCAAAGAGACAGGAGAGACCAAAGAGACAGGAGAGACCAAAGAGACAGGAGAGAGTAAAGAGACAGGAGAGACCAAAGAGACTGGAGAAACTAAAGAGACAGGAGAGACTAAAGAGACAGGAGAGACCAAAGAGACTGGATAAACTAAAGAGACAGGAGAGACCAAAGAGACAGGAGAGACCAAAGAGACTGGAGAAACTAAAGAGACAGGAGAGACCAAAGAGACAGGAGAGACCAAAGAGACAGGAGAGACTAAAGAGACAGGAGAAACTAAAGAGACAGGAGAGACTAAAGAGACAGGAGAGACCAAAGAGACAGGAGAGACCAAAGAGACTGGAGAAACTAAAGAGACAGGAGAGACTAAAGAGACAGGAGAGACCAAAGAGACTGGAGAAACTAAAGAGACAGGAGAAACTAAAGAGACAGGAGAGACCAAAGAGACAGGAGAGACTAAAGAGACAGGAGAGACCAAAGAGACAGGAGAGACTAAAGAGACAGGAGAGACCAAAAATGACCGTACCAACTTTAACTGGTAAGAAATAAAAACTTGTTTTACAATTGTTATATTATATATATATATTGATCTGAATAATTGTGAGGTCCTTGAATGACTGGAAACATTGAAAATAAGTGAATGGTGATGAGCCACACATTATTCTCAGGTCATTAACATGAAATATTAATGATTTTCCGCATTTATGATTAACAAGATAATGGAAATTCACCACAAGCAACTTATTGTGAGAGCTTTTTTAACTTAACGTGTGATAACAATCGGATGTTTTATAAAAGGTTCTGAGAGTCAGGACCACAGGACCACAGGACTGTGGGCTGAGACCGAGAGAAGACGATGGTAAACAGGATGAGGAGTGAAAGTGATGTCTCTTCCCTGGAGAGGGAGGGGCTGAGCAGAACAGAAATGAGACGAGCAGCAGCAGCACAGACACACTTAATCTCAGCTTTGCTAATTGCTCAGATCAAATTGCTGCCTCTGCATTTATCCAGGGACAGTGAGTGTGATCGCCTGCAGCACAATCACTGACATTGTAATAACGCTTTAATTGCTCAGGGTCTGAGCTTCAACAAGATGTCAGACCGTTCACAGCCTCTTACTTTGCTGTGCTTCAAGTCTCTTCTCGTGGCTTATCCATGACATCATCATCATCATCATCATCATCATCATCATCATCATCGTCGTCGTCTGCTTCTCTCCACAAGATTAAAGACGACCCGAGCGGTTCAAATGTTTAACTTCAGTCAGAGAAACACCTGCAAATACAGTCTTTGTGTTCTGAGTGTGTGGAGTTACAATGAAGGAAGAGGGCAAAGGTCAAGCCACACATTGTCATTAATCCTCTGGAAGCAGCCATTCATGCGCTCATTAGCACTAACCACTCACTACAACTCACATGTGCTTTAAATGTGGGAGAAGCAGCACCGACGGTCAACAGTGCTCATTCACGACGTCTCACTGCATCAGACACATGTCTCACTGCATCAGACACATGTCTCACTGCATCATGAACTTGTCTCACTGCATCATGAACATGTCTCACTGCATCATAAACGTGTCTCACTGCATCATATACATGTCTCACTGCATCATGAACATGTCTCACTGCATTATAAACATGTCTCACTGCATCAGAAACATGTCTCACTGCATAACCATATCTCACTGCATCATAACCATGTCTCACTGCATCAGAAACATGTCTCACTGCATCATAACCATGTCTCACTGCATCAGAAACATGTCTCACTGCATCATGAAAATGTCTCACTGCATCATGAACGTGTCTCACTGCATCATGAAAATGTCTCACTGCATCATGAACAGTCTCACTGCATCATAACCATATCTCACTGCATCAGAAACATGTCTCACTGCATCATGAACGTCTCTCACTGCATCATGAAAATGTCTCACTGCATCATGAACGTGCCTCACTGCATCATGAACGTGCCTCACTGCATCATGAACAGTCTCACTGCATCAGAAACATGTCTCACTGCATCACGAACGTGTCTCACTGTCATGAAAATGTCTCACTGCATCATGAACGTGCCTCACTGCATCATGAACATGTCTCACTGCATCATGAACAGTCTCACTGCATCATGAACAGTCTCACTGCATCATGTACGTGTCTCACTGCATCATGAACATGTCTCACTGCATCAGAAACATGTCTCACTGCATCATGAACATGTCTCACTGCATCAGAACCATGTCTCACTGTCATTTTGAGCTAACGTCAAGTTTTATGTCCAAGAAAACTAAAAAACTAAACTGATGTGAATCATCAAAGTTTTTATCTGATTTTTGTGTCATGGATAAATCAGGTTTTATTCATACTTTAGTGAAAAATGTTCACTTCTGTCAAACACAAGCTGCTGGTTCTCACAAAGACATGGAGGTGAATTACTGTAGTGCAGTCTAGACTCAACATGCCCTCAACTCTATGTGCTCATAAAGACAACAATGAGCTCTGTACAGAGACATAAGACAGAAACTTTACAACGTTGTAGAGAGCAGAGATGATTATGTGTAACGAGAAGAAGACACTGTGTTGCTGCATCACCACGTGTTCAGGACGCGTATAATGACCTATTCACCACACACTGTCTTCCATAGACACATCAGCTAAGCTGCTTGATTTTATAGCCCATTTATATATATATATATATATATATATATATAAAAATATATATAAATATATACATATATATATATATATATATATATATATATATATATATATATAAATATAGACTATTTTCAACGCTGGTCGGGGGCGTGCGATTGCTGTGTTCACACAAGCCCTTTAGAACCCGTCCAGTTTAGACACTCAGTTGTGTTTGTGTGTCACACTGTGTTTAACGAGCATATCTATACAAACATCAATGCCAAACATCACTCATACACTGATTGACCCCTTAATTAAATACACTTAACGGAAGCATTAAGACTTAACGCTGGTCAGTGACATCATCAGCTGGTGACAAATGATATGTAACACAAATCATCACAAAGTCAGGTGGTCTTAATCAGGAATAGTTCATTATTAATGTGTGTGTGTATGATTCATTTTGGACTGACTGTAACTGTGGATTTAAAGGCAGTAGTGTTGATGGAAGTGGAGTAAATACAGACGGATCCTTTCCTCCTCAGGAGTTTATGTATCATATTATATTCTGTTGTTGTTACCAGACGTGTGTGTGTGTCTTTTGTTGAACTAATGATAATGTAACTCTTTTAATAGTAGTGGACAACAACAGCAGCTCTGTCTGTGCGTCCTGTGATGGAGTTTGGGTTCAGCTTTAACTGAAGCGTCACACTGATCCTTGTTCCTCACTCTGCCCCTGGTGTTCACAGACAAGTACTGCACTAAAAGCTTTGTGACCAGAGTGTGACCACAAACACAGTGAGCTTGGTTAATAACCACAGAGTGACCAGTCACATTATCATCATTTATACATCATCACCACTGTTTGTTATATAACTGTCATTTACATCATGTCACTTCACACTGAGTCAAATACACTGTCATAAATGTTTTAGCGAGGCTGGAGATGACCTTTGACCTGCACGACAAACAGTGGCGCAAAGCAAACTAGGCACAAGAGGGGATACAATGTCAACAGTATAAACAGTATAACATAGATATAAAACATAGTAACGCAGTTATACATGAAGGATTTTAAGCTTTTACTGAGGACGGTCGTGAAATCTGAACTCTTCTGAATTTGAATGAGTGTTTAGTGATGACAACAATGACTGGACACAGTCAGAGAACAGTGAAAGACGCACACACACACACACACACACACACACACACACACACACACACACACTTACCCCCAAACTTCACTCACAAGCTCAGATGCAGCTCTGTTGCCTCCTCATCAGTTTTCTTTATCTCTGTCTCTCTCTCTGGCTCACTCACTCACTCACTCACTCACTCACTGACTCACTCACTCACTCACACTCCCACACAGTGCTGTTAAGTCACACACACATGTGCTTGACTGTGCTCAGCCTCAGCTGCTCACAGGCTGCTTTAGTGCCTCTGAGAATAGAACGGTGATATTTAGCTCAACACAAACACACACTCACACTCTCAGTGCTCTAATTCCTCACACATGTGATTGTCATGTGCAGATGAGCTGTTGTGATGATTGTGCTGAAGTGGATCCCGTCTCCCGGTCTTTAGGTCTCGGCGTGTTGTTGCATCACTGACGCGGTGGTTGCTAAGGCTGGTGTCATATCATGAGATAAACACAGCTTTTACCTCGACACATGAACACAAACCACTTGATTCACTGAAGCGTGTGATGTTTCCCACGTCGGCCGTCGCTCGCTCGGTAGCTCGTTAGCTCGTTAGCTGCTCATTTATTGATTGGAGAAATCTTCATATTCATCAAACTAATGGGCCACACAGCATGGACGTGGTGGTTTGATCATTGGGCCAATCATGGATTGATTTGTTCATTACATAGATAAACAATGCTCAGGTGTGTGTGTG
This sequence comes from Solea solea, assembly GCF_958295425.1. NCBI lineage: Eukaryota > Metazoa > Chordata > Actinopteri > Pleuronectiformes > Soleidae > Solea > Solea solea. The sequence continues at coordinate 1,723,779 of NC_081134.1, read as the reverse complement.
TTTTCTTGTATTTGTGGCTTTGTGAGGACCAAAAATCATATAAACCATACGGAGTGAGGACATTTTGACATATCGATATTACATCTGTGTAACTGTCTTCACATGAAAGCTGTTTTTTATACAGTGGTGAGCAGACTTCCCTCTGTAGGATCTGAGGTGGAGGTGTGGAAGAGGTCAGACAGAGGTCAGACAGAGGTCAGACAGAGGTCAGACAGGTGCTGAGGAGGACGATTTAGTTTGTGAAGTGCAGATAGACAGGAGTTAAAGGTTAAAGGTTAAAATATCTCATTATAATTCTTCTGATACATATGACAGTAATTGTTCAGCCTGTTTTAACACATTTAACACATGACTGCGCACACACACACACACACACACACACACACACACACACACTTCCTCTCTACCTACAGATGGAGAATGAGTTGAGGAGAGTAAGAGGAAACTGAGGGAAGAGAAATAAAAAGGGTGACAGGATGAATGACTGTGTGTGTGTGTGTGTGTGTGTTGTGTGTGTCTAGGACTCTGTTTTACACTGGTTTCTATCACACAGCTTATAAAGTGACAGCTAGTGACACACACACACACACACACACACACACACACTGTAACACTGACAATTCCCTCTCCTCTGACTTTATTGTTTCTGCTTTTACGCAGATTTTCCACCTTTGTTACCAAGGCAATGATTTCCCTGAGTTTATGAAACCATGCCTTTAAATGTAGGGAGCAGGTGGTGGCCAGTGTTTGTCGAATCCTCCCATCATCCTTAATGGAATAAAAAGATGATGATGATGAGGATGATGATGATATCAAGGCCAGAGCTTTGTCTTCCTGTGTGTGTGTGTGTGTCCTCTGTCCTCTTATCACCACCGCTGCACATCTGCTCTCACACTCCTGCTTTTACTTCAATCATTTTCTTTTCGCTTTCACTCATTTTCCTCAACTCTCTGTCGTCGGTGCAGGATCTTGTTCCTCCGTCATTGTTCTCCTCTCACTCTCTAATGCAGATGATTGGCTCATTACAGTGAACAAGCTCCTCCTCAAGCCTAAACCACAGAGCATCAGCCCGACAATCACTCACAGTGATGCAGAGGAGACGGTAACAGATGATCTTTTGGAAAGCGCTGGCTGCTTCAATGAGCTCACAGCAAACAGCAGTGGACTAATGTTTCTTACACCAGCTTCGACCTCCATCTGGATGTTAGCACAGATAACTCATACATTCCCTCCTGGTGTGAATGGTTGTGTGTCAAATCTGTAATATTGAAAGTAATATTATGGAGGCAGATAATGTGAGTAATTTAGGAGCTAACATCAGCTCGTTTCCCTGCATGAGTTCACAGAACAGAGAGGAAAAGTTCTAATTGGATGTAAAAAAAAAGGACAAGGGTGCAGCAGGGGGGCCCTGGCCCATTGGGGGCGCCAGCGCTGCATCTGAGCAAAGCATGAATGTTTTGTGAATGACTTTATTCATTTTATGCAAATGACTTGGGTCACGTCAGACACCTGCTCTCAGTCAACACAAAACACACAAGCACACGTTTTACCTGTCAAACAAACTCTGTGCTCTTCAGGTCACCACAGCTGAGCCAACACCACACACACGCACATGCACACACACACACACACACGCACACGCACACACACGCACACACACACTGGCTCTGTGTCAGTCAGTGTTGAACCTGAGATTCGAGGCCTGGTTGAAACATTTCTCTCTGTATTTTCCGCAGCCGTAGAAAAGCTTCACGTGAACTTGTCGTGCCGTGTTTTCTGGAGGTCGTCGTCTTGTGCTGCCGTCATGTTTTCTGGTCTGTGATGCGAGCAGAAGGGCAGTCGTTACAAACTGCCCTCTCACAGTTTTACACCAGAACTGTTGTAAAAAAAAAATATGAATTCATTTATTTACTTTACTTTAGGGGAAAACACGAATAGAGAACATAAGGTTGTAAAAAAAGAATATTTTGTACCAACAGTAGTTTAGAACCCATTTATTTGCATGTATAATATTCATGACTCCGTTGTTGATTGTTTATTTTTGGCCAGTTTGAAACATTTAGCTGTGACATCTGTTACCTCAGACACACTGAAATGCTTTCTTGGCACCTGTACTTCATTCTGGCTCCGCTGTGCTCAACAACTCATTCAAACATTTGTCACTTTCTTCATACTGTTCCTTCTATCTATCTATCTATCTATCTATCTATCTATCTATCTATCAGTTTTGGATTGTGGGAGTGAAGTGGAGAAAACCCTCAGTCAATAGGGATTTGAACTGGTGACCTTCTTGCTGTGAGGCAATAATACGAACCACTGCAGTGTGTCTTCAGTAGAAGGATCTCTCTGCTAAATGAAGAGTGAGTGGATGAGAATCTGTTTCAGATCACAGTCGAACTGGCTCAGAATTTTAAAATCTAGCTTGGACTCAGTTTCCTGCACCGTGTTCATGGTTTGGCTCAGTATTCTGCTTAATGCAGGGAGCATCTAAAGACTTTAACATGTGTTTAACTGTAGCACTGGTGACATTATTATGGGATGGTGAGATGAAGCAGATATCATTCTTCATGTGCACACAAACCCCCTGCTGCTCAAAGACTGTTAAACAGTCATTTTATCAATTAGCGAAACACTCAAGACTGACCTGCAACAGCAGCCATGGAGATTCATTCATCTTTATACACTTCATGTATCATGCATGTATTCATTCATATAAATAATGTCTATGATGGGTACAGTACGTAACATGACAATACAATCTAGTATTACTTATCAATAAATAATGTTTGAATAATAAGTCATTATGACAATATATATACTGTGTGTGTATACTGTATATACATATACTGTATATACTTATATATACATATATGTATATACATTACGTCAGTACATCAGTACGTCAGTACGTCAGTACATCAGTACCTCAGTACATCAGTACCTCAGTACATCAGTACCTCAGTACCTCAGTACGTCAGTACATCAGTACCTCAGTACCTCAGTGATCTCCTCCACATTAACACACCACTGTTCTCTGAGGTCTATTTCTTGATATTACTGCAGAAGAAGAGGGAACATAAGTTATGGCTGAGTGGAGAGTCTCAAGGTCTAGGACAGAGTGGCACCTCCTTACACTAAACATCACTCAACATCAACACTCTCAATCCAAACATCCCAAAAACCTTGGTTTACAATATTATACTTCATACACAATATTGTAAAATAACATTTAAACTATACAACAAATATAAAAGCACAAAAATAGCGTCACATGTCTTTGTAATCTGTTTTTCTATTTCTTTCTTCTCTACTATTTATTTATTTGAGATTCAATATCATCGATTTATCACCAAAGTCTGATATGAAAGGAAGAGAATGTTTCATCATACACGAGTCACCTCTGCCCATTCTTCATGAAAGGGTTCTCATTCACACACTGATCACATCTCACATTGATTCCTGTGACTCGCCTCTCTTTGGTTTCCCCTCCCACTCCTGTACATTAACACGCCCCCACACATAATAATAATAATGCTTTTTATTTACAAGTGCCTTTCAAACATTCAAGGACACTTTACAAAAACAGACGACACAGTAAACAGGTCATGGAGTGAAATTACAGAGAGTAGGTTATTTTGAACAGGTTGAGGAAGAGCGTCAGAGTTACAGATGTCAGAGTTGAAGAAGAGCGTCAGAGTTACAGATGTCAGAGTTGAAGAAGAGCGTCAGAGTTACAGATGTCAGAGTTGAAGAAGAGCGTCAGAGTTACAGATGTCAAAGTTGAAGAAGAGCGTCAGAGTTACAGATGTCAGAGTTGAGGAAGAGCGTCAGAGTTACAGATGTCAGAGGTGAAGAAGAGCGTCAGAGTTACAGATGTCAGAGTTGAAGAAGAGCGTCAGAGTTACAGATGTCAGAGTTGAGGAAGAGCGTCAGAGTTACAGATGTCAGAGTTACAGATGTCAGAGTTGAGGAAGAGTGTCAGAGTTACAGATGTCAGAGTTGAGGAAGAGCGTCAGAGTTACAGATGTCAGAGTTGAAGAAGAGCGTCAGAGTTACAGATGTCAGAGTTGAGGAAGAGCGTCAGAGTTACAGATGTCAGAGTTGAGGAAGAGCGTCAGAGTTACAGATGTCAGAGTTGAAGAAGAGCGTCAGAGTTACAGATGTCAGAGTTGAGGAAGAGCGTCAGAGTTACAGATGTCAGAGTTGAGGAAGAGCGTCCGAGTTACAGATGTCAGAGTTGAAGAAGAGCGTCAGAGTTACAGATGTCAGCGTTGAGGAAGAGTGTCAGAGTTACAGATGTCAGAGTTGAGGAAGAGTGTCAGAGTTACAGATGTCAGAGTTGAAGAAGAGCGTCAGAGTTACAGATGTCTGCTGGGAGTGAATTCTAGCCCCTGAAGTTGTTGGATGGGGGTTCTGGTTCTGGTTCTGGTTCTGGTTCTGGTTGATGCAGCAGCTGAATGCCAATAGTCTCTCGTCTTCTTCTGTTCACCTCAATGTGCCATCTGCCTGCTTGCAGTACCACTGATAGAGACAGAGGGAGACAGAGAGCAGGACTGTAGTTATGTGTGTGTGTGTGTGTGTGTCCATAACAACACAGAAAGACATAATTATGATAATTAGCATCAGAGAAAGAGGCTTGAGCTTGTTCACATTGATGTGTCTCCATTTTCTCCAGAATTAAAAACAACATGTAAAACTAAAGCAAATTTTATTTATTTATTATCAGATATATTTAAATATGTTGTAAATCAACAGTTCAGGACTCAAACTGCAGAGGGCAGCATTTGACCTCTTGTTGACGCATGTCCTGTGTTTACTGTTGTCTCAGAGACGTGTCCTGTGATCACTGTTGTCTCAGAGACACATGTCCTGTGTTTACTGTTGTCTCAGAGACGTGTCCTGTGATCACTGTTGTCTCAGAGACACATGTCCTGTGTTTACTGTTGTCTCAGAGACGTGTCCTGTGATCACTGTTGTCTCAGAGACACATGTCCTGTGTTTACTGTTGTCTCAGAGACGTGTCCTGTGATCACTGTTGTCTCATGTGTCCTGTGATCACTGTTGTCTCAGAGACACATGTCCTATGATCACTGTTGTCTCATGTGTCCTGTGATCAGTCTCAGAGACACTTGTCCTATGATCACTGTTGTCTCATGTGTCCTATGATCACTGTTGTCTCATGTGTCCTGTGATCAGTCTCAGAGACACTTGTCCTATGATCACTGTTGTCTCATGTGTCTTGTGATCAGACAGTCAGATCTTGTTTGTTAGAAAACAGAAAACAGTATATAAAGCAGTGAAATGATGAAATGACTGAGTGTAATATAATAAAGTGGATATTTAAGAGAAAGTGTTCCTCACTTTAATGTTTCTTAAAATGCTGATTCATGTCATTGTGTCGTGCTCTTTAAAGCTGATGGTAAATGAAGAAGTCACAGTGTGCAGTCGCTCTGTGATACTTAGTCTTTGTCGTTAATAATTGATGAAACAATCCTCCTTTTCATTTTCCTCTGTGATGAACGACACTGGGATTTAAACGGCGTTTCTTTGCTGTGCTCTGATTAAAAGCTCAGTCGCTGACCTGCTGCCACTCACCTGTCTCACTGGATCTGTTTTTATTTTGTATTTCTTTAATGTCCTCTGACCTTCTCTGTCCTCTGTGTGATAGACATGAACCATGAGCTTCATGTCTGTCTGATGTGGAAAATGTAAACTCTAGCGTTTCATATTCACAGTAAATCAAAGCTGTTTAAGGAAACATTGAAGCTTCAGAGAATTCAACCATCAACCTGCTGAGTTTCTCATTAGAAGATGAAATGTGTCAACATTACACAGCCTTTTCTGACAGACACTGACGCTGCATTAACCTCAGTGACACAAAGTGACCACACGAGGCAGCAGAGGACCAGCAGCTCCTGTGTCCTTTGGTGTGGGAGAGTGAGTGCTTTACAAACTTCATTTCCTGTTGGAAAAGTCTCTCTCACAGTGAGATAAGCAGAGTTCTTATGGGTCCTTGAAATTCTTGAAAGTTTCATAATAATAATAATTCAAGGTCCTTGAAAGTTTTTAAAAATGTCCCTAAATAGACATGGGTCATTGAAAGTGCTTGGATTTAGTGCAGTAAAGAATTTAGGTAAACGTCTTCCTTGTTTGTTACGACGCCACCTACTGTTTGATGGCCTGCGTTGCTTGATGGACGTAGACGAGGCCAACACTGGACAAACGTGGAGACATCATCAGTGTTGTGGACACTGTCTCTCTGAGCCAGTTCTACCGATTCTGTGCAGAACAAATGACGTGAGAGTCCAACATCTTTGTGTCTCCAAAGACAAAAGACAAAGACTGACTTTGACCAAGATCCTAAGGACAATCACTTGTGGACAGTGGACGCCATCATGGACAAAGTTGTCCTCCCATCTTAAGCTGAGTCAGCACATTCAGTTCTTGATTTTGAGGGAATTGGTCGTGGAAAGTCCTTGAAAAGGTCCTTGAATTTGATGTCAACCAAGGAAGAGACCAACAGAAATACTTTATATAACAATGAAGATATTATCACAATACAAACCTATAACACTATTTATTACAGTGTAACTAAAGTGTGTGTGTGTGTGTGTTAGTTTGTTAAAACACCTTTGAGTGTCATTATACAAACTGCTGTGTAATCCTTTCATTACTTCCCCTCAGTTGGTTGATTGAACCCTTAATCTGTTTTGTGTTAATCCATTTGTTTTAATCCTCTAAGAGATTATGATCCTAACTTCTGATCTAACACACTCTATGATGTTCTGTGGCTGAAAGGGAACATGTTGCTTTCTCAGGCTTAAAAGTATTGTGAAGATAAAATGGATCCCTGACCTGTTTCAGACTTCAGTGTGGTCCAACATCAGGTCCCTGAGGACAAAGACAAATCCTGTCCTCTCTTGTCTCCTGACAGACAGATGTTCTCAAGTCACTTTCAAATCCTATCTGAGCAACCAAGACTTTCAGATTGAAACAGAGTTTTAAAAATCAGATCACAATCACATTCAAAATCACCTCAGTATGTGGTTTGAATCCGCTTTGAATATATTTTTAAGAGCTGTCCCAGTGTAAAAAAAATCATGCTAGATACAAATATGATTAAAAATCAATGTGTATACATCTGATGTAAAAGCCCTTTGAGTCATTTTACATCTTTAAACTCTGAAGCTGTTAACATCACATTTGTGCTGAGTCATTTCAAGCTATGTAAAGATATAATTCTCAGGTGTGTAACAGATATTATTTTCCCAAGAGGAAATAAACAGCCCACAACATGACTCAGCTAAAATACTTGAATGAGTATGAGACAGAATATTTTGTCGACTCATCCCTGGTGTGAACAACACTTTAGGCCTTTTCTAACAAATCCACATCAAACATAGTCTATATGTGGTCCAGTGATGAAGGTTAAACATGATGCAGACAGTGGTCAGTTTGACTCAGTGTTGTCACTGTGTCGTCACAGTTCTGTCACTGTGTTGTCACACTGCGTTGTCACTGTGTTGTCACTGTATTGTCACTGTGTCGTCACTGTGTCGTCACTGTATTGTCACTGTGTTGTCACTGTGTCGTCACAGTTCTGTCACTGTGTTGTCACACTGCGTTGTCACTGTGTTGTCACTGTATTGTCACTGTGTCGTCACTGTGTTGTCACTGTATTGTCACTGTGTCGTCACTGTGTCGTCACTGTATTGTCACTGTGTCGTCACTGTATTGTCACTGTGTTGTCACTGTGTTGTCACTGTGTTGTCACAGTGTTGTCACTGTGTTGTCACTGTGTTGTCACAGTGTTGTCATTGTGTCAACACTGTTGTCACTGTGTCGTCACAGTCACCATGAACAGTTTGCTCACTGTGCTTTTTTTGGATGTGTTTCAGAGCGTTGTGATAATCTGTCAGAGCTTTGTAAATCAGGAACGCTGAATCAGATTATCAGAGATGGTACGCGCTGCATTGGAATACATCCAGATCTAGACCTTGCAAACCTCACAGACCTCACAAACCTCACAGACCTCACAGACCTCACAAACCTCACAAACCTCAAACCTCACAGACCTCACAAACCTCACAGACCTCACACACCTCACATACCTCAAAAACCTCACAGAGCTCACAGACCTCACAAACCTCACACACCTCACACACCTAACACACCTCACATACCTCACAGACCTCACAAACCTCACAGACCTCACAAACCTCACACACCTTACACACCTCACAAACCTCACAAACCTCAAACCTCACACACCTCACACACCTCAAAAACCTCACAGACCTCACAAACCTCACAGACCTCACAGACCTCACACACCTCACAGACCTCACAGCCCTCACACACCTCACACACCTCACAAACCTCACACACCTCACAAACCTCAAACCTCACACACCTCACATACCTCACAAACCTCAAAAACCTCACATACCTCACAGCCCTCACACACCTCACACACCTCACAAACCTCATTTCAGAAATCATTGACCATGAGTAGAAACAGTAACTAATGACTCTGTGTGTGTGTGTGTGTGTTCATACCTTTACAGTGAACTCATTCCCTGACGTGTACATTAAAGCAGATTATTTTATATTGTGTGTTTAAACACTCACTGTGATGTAAAGCAGAGAAGTGAGTGTTTTGCATGTATTATTTTTTTTTATAAGAACTAAAAATAAATACGTATTCATGTATTAGTGTTAAGAACAATGAAGTGAAGTTAGATCCTCTTTGTTGACATTTAATCCTACACAGCAGGTTGTGTGTGTGTGCACATGTTTATGTATGTGTGAGTGCACATGTGTGCACATGTTTGTGTACATGTGTGTGTACATGTTCGTGTATGTGTGTGCACGTGTTTTGTGTGTGTCCTTAAACCATGGAAACATTGACCTGACAAATCAAATCTGTCTTCTGTTTATCATCATGACAGTAATTTGAATCAATGATTGACTTCATTAATCTAACTGAATCTCTTTAACACGTAATGTGAAAGGTTGTTATTATTATTATTATTATAATAATAAAGATAGCTTTTCTCCTGCTGCTGTCGTCTCTTTGCTTCAGCATGTGGTGCGTGAGGCCTTCAGAGAACGACGTCATATGAAGGCATGGGTTGTATGAATGAGTTGCTGTCGCCCAGACGACTCTTTTCACACCATTCTCTGTAAATCTTTGAGATGCTTGTGCGTAAACAATCCCAGCACTTTCTGCAGCAGTTTGAACGTCAGCAGGTTGTCTCGACCAGGTCTTCATTCCTAAATGCATTGTGGGTCTGCCGTGTGATTGACAGATTAGATATTTGTGACCTGGTGGTTGTTGTGTTTACTACCTAAGATTTTTAGATTTAAGTATCAAGACTGAACAAACATGAACATGTGTCTCTCGTTGTTTGAGGTCATTTGGAATTTAAAATGAGTCATTTTTGTGTGTGTTTGTGTGTGAAAACATGTTGTCATGGCTACATGACATGACCTAATAGTTTATGAATGAACATTAGACTGAGCTTCTACCTACCAGCACATATATGAGCATTAGCACACACACACACACACACACACACACACACACACACACACACACAGCTGGATGTGGCCAGATGGTGTAATCTTTTAGTTTTCCCCGTGTTTCATATTTTTCCCCCTCCTTTGTTGGGATTACACTGTCATCCAATCAGATGTCAGATTTCACTCTCCAGTGGTGATGTGACATGAATGACATGCGGGTGAGTGGGTGAACGAGACAGTCATGTAGACATACTGTACGTCTCATTGTACAAAGTGTTGGCTTTAAATCTGAGCGTCGCCGTGCAGGACAGAGACACAGACAGAGACACAGACAGAGACACAGACTGGACAGACCACAGACAGGTATGTCTGAAATATCAGAGACAATTTTACTTTTAATACATAATAGTAAAATAATGATTATAATGACATTTTAAAAAAGCAATCACAAAGGCTGCGATTTATTGTTAAATGAAATTCAAATGTCGTGCATTAGAATAAACAGAAGTTAATATTTGTGTCAGTAGTGAACTGAAGATTCACCTAAAACATTATTCAAATTTCGAATCGAAGTGAAATCATCATTAGATATTTTCTCCAAATGTTTTGTAGCTTTATGAAATTGTCTTAAAGCTTAAAGAACAACATGAGGTTTGATTTTGAAAGAAGCAGCAGTGAGTTGTCTCAAGACACATTCACCATTATTGGAAATCACAGTGATTCAGAGTTTCAGTGATTCAAGGTTTTAAAATGTTCATCGTTTCAGTTCTTCCTGCAGAATGTTCCAAACATTTAAATTCACTTCTCATTTCTCATTATTTGCTTCCTCTGTCCTCCAGTCTGACTCATGTTTCTCTGCAGTGTCTTTCAGATGGACCTGAAAACCACTTAGTGTCTTCAGGCCTATAGACCTGAAAACCACTTAGTGTCTTCAGGCCTATAGACCTGAAAACCACTTAGTGTCTTCAGGCCTATAGACCTGAAAACCACTTAGTGTCTTCAGGCCTATAGACCTGAAAACCACTTAGTGTCTTCAGGCCTATAGACCTGAAAACCACTTAGTGTCTTCAGGCCTATAGACCTGAAAACCACTTAGTGTCTTATGTCTAATTTCACACTTACTTAGCTGTTTTAGTTCTGTGGCAGATTAGTGAACGTGGCAGAGTGTGTCTGTGCTGATTTAGCACAGATGCACATTTAATAAGAGAAGTGTGTGTGTGTGTGTGTGTGTGTGTGTGTGTATAATCAGTGTATAATAGCTGTACTTGTGTCTCATGCTCTGGTGAATCTGTGACACTGAAATTCAATTCAATTCAATTCAATTTTATTTGTATAGCGCCAAATCATAACATACATTATCTCAGGGCACTGTACATAGACAACATCAAAGAGAGCAGAGAACCCCAACAGTTCACACAATGAGCAAGCACTAGGCATCAGTGGAGAGAAAAAACTCCCTCTTAACAGGAAGAAATCTCTGGCAGAACCAGGCTCAGAAATGTGCAGTCATCTGCCTCGACCGGTTGGGGTGAGAGGAAAATGGGGGACAGAGGATGGTGGGGGACAGAAAGGGGGGAGAGAAAGGACAAGAGGGAGATGAGGTAGAGACAGAAGAGAGAGAGAGACCAGGAGCAGATACACAACAACTGTATCAAGTTACAAGTTAATACAGTTAATGATATCGACTTTTTAATTATAGCACAATAATAATGGTGATGATGTGGGTAGCCTCGAAAACTGGATCTTGGTCCCGCAACCTGCATGATGAGAATACAGAGAGAGAGAGAGAGGGAAGGAAGGAAATACACAAACTAGGGAGAGAAAGAGACAAGGTTAATGACATATAAAAAGTCAAAATCATATCCTGAGTGTGAGAGAGTGAATGTGCGTGCACCACAGATAAAAAATCCCCCAGCAGTCTAGTTCTATAGCAGCATAACTAAGAGCTGGTCCAGGTTTCCCTGAACCAGCTCTAACTATAAGCTTTATCAAAAAGGAAAGTTTTAAGTTTAACTTTAAATACAGAGAGAGTGTCCGCCCCCCGAACTATCATTGGGAGCTGGTTCCACAGGAGAGGAGCCTGGTAACTAAAGGCTCTGCCTCCCATTCTGCTCTTGCAGACTCTAGGAACCACAAGTAAGCCTGTATTTTGTGACCTAAGTGGTCTATTAGGGCGATAAGGTAAGACTAAGTTTTTCAGGTATGAAGGGGCCTGACCATTAAGTGCTTTGTACGTGAGGAGGAGGATTTTAAATTTAATTCTAAACTGTACAGGGAGCCAGTGTAGAGAAGCTAACACTGGAGTTATATGGTCTCTCTTTCTAGTTCCTGTCAGAACTCGTGCTGCAGCATTTTGAATTAACTGAAGGGTTCTAACAGACTTGTTGGAACATCCTGATAATAAGGAGTTACAGTAATCTAATCTAGATGTAACAAAAGCATGAACTAGTTTTTCAGCATCCCGTAAAGACAGAATGTTTCTAATTTTCTTAATGTTCCGCAGGTGGAAGAAGGATGTTCTGGAAATTAGTTTAATGTGTGAGTCAAATGACATTTCCTGGTCAAAAGTAACTCCAAGGTTCCTCACAGTGGAACTGGAAGCCAGGGTGATGTCATCTAAAGTGACAATGTGATCGGAAAGTTTTTCTCTGAGGTGTTTAGGGCCGAGTATAATGACCTCAGTTTTTTCTGAGTTTAAAAGTAGAAAGTTACAGGTCATCCAGGACTTAATGTCTCTGAGACATTCCTGGAGTTGAACAACCTGATTTATTTCATCCGGCCTCATTGATAAATAAAGCTGTGTGTCATCTGCATAACAATGAAAGTGTATGTTGTGCTTTCTAATAATGTTCCCTAGAGGAAGCATATATAAGGTAAAAAGTATAGGCCCAAGCACTGAGCCTTGTGGAACTCCACAATTAACTTTAGTTTGTAGTGAGGCTTTATCATTAACATGAACAAACTGGAATCTATCAGATAAGTATGATTTAAACCAGCAGAGGGCAGCACCTGTGATACCAAGAGTCTGCTCCAGTCTCTGCAGTAGAATATTATGATCTATGGTGTCAAATGCAGCACTAAGATCCAACAGGACAAGTAAAGAGACCAGACCATTATCTGAAGCCAAGAGAAGATCATTACTAACTTTAACTAGTGCTGTTTCTGTGCTATGGTTTAATCTAAAACCTGACTGAAAATCTTCAAACAGGCCATTAATGCGCAAATATTCACATAGTTGATTAGCAACTACTTTTTCTAAGATTTTAGAAACAAAGGGAAGATTAGATATAGGTCGGTAGTTAGCTAAAATGTCTGGGTCAAGGGTCGCTTTTTTGAGAAGGGGTTTAATAACTGCTATTTTAAACGTTTGGGGCACATATCCAGTTAATAAGGATAGATTAATTTGAGTTAATATAGAGCTGTTAATTAAAGGAAAGACATCTTTAAACAGTTTGGTGGGGATAGGATCTAACTGACAGGTTGATGGCTTAGATGATGAAACTAATGATGTTAATTCAGGGAGATCTATAGGGGAGAAACTGTCTAACTGTGCACCTGGTGCTTCTAAAGCTCTTGTGCTAAAAGATGAGTCAGTCCCAATATGAGGGAGGAGATGATCAATATTTATTCTAATTGATGTTATTTTATTCACAAAAAAGTTCATAAAGTCATCACTGCTCAGTGTTAAAGGAATAGATGGTTCAGTGGAGCTGTGGCTCTGTGTCAGCCTGGCTACAGTGCTGAAAAGAAACCTATGATTATTCTTATTTTCTTCAATTAGAGAAGAATAATAGGCAGCTCTAGCTTTGTGTAGGGCTTTTTTGTAAGCTACAAAACCATCTTTCCAGGCTATATAAAATTCCTCTAGGTTATTGGAACGCCATTTTCTTTCTAATCTACGTAACGCTTGTTTAAGAGCACGAGTATTGGAGTTAAACCATGGTGCTCGTCTCATCTGATTCACCACCTTCTTTTTCAGAGGGGCAACACAATCTAATGTAGTACGCAGTGAGGCCGCTGTACTATCAACAAGGTTATCTATGAGGGCGGGGGTAAAATCACAAAAGGTACCTTCAGATGTACTGACATATGGCACCGGGTTAAATAAAGGTTGCACTGTCTCTTTGAATGTATTAATATTATTATCAGACAGGCACCGGCTGTAGCTGTATTTCTTATTTATGTTATTGTAGTTCATTATTGTACAATTAAATGTGAGTAAATAATGATCAGTAAGGAGAGGGTTTTGAGGAACTATGTTTAAGTTATCAATATCAATACCATAAGTTAAAACAAGGTCGAGGGTGTGATTAAGGTAATGAGTTGGTTTATTAACGTGTTGAATAAAACCTATTGATTCCAACAGCGAGTTAAATGCGCAGCTAAGACTATCACGGTCAACATCTATATGGATGTTGAAATCCCCTACAATTATGATTTTATCCGTCTTAAGCACCAACTCAGATAAGAACTCAGAGAACTCTGATAGGAACTCTGAATAAGGAGCAGGTGGACGATAAACTGTGACTATCATAACTGGTTTTTGTGATTTCCAACTAGGATGAGCTAGGTTAAGAATAAGGCTTTCAAACGATGAATATCCTAGTTTGGGTTTGGGATTGATTAATAATCTAGTATTAAAAATGGCTGCTACACCTCCTCCTCGGCCTGAGCTTCTAGGAATATGGGTATTAGCATGAGTGGGTGGAGTTGACTCATTTAGACTAACGTAATCTTCTTCATGTAACCAAGTTTCAGTTACACAGAATAAATCAATACAATTGTCAGAAATGAGATCATTTATTAAAACAGATTTTGAGGAGAGAGACCTAATATTTAATAGTCCACATTTAAAAGTGGTATTATTTGACTCTATTTTATTGTTAGTATTAATCTTTATTAAGTTAGAATGTCTAACTCCTCTTCTGTTTGTTATTGATTTATTTACTTTATTTACTTTAGTTTTTACTTTAGTAGGTCGAGGGACAGACACAGTCTCTATGGGGTTTTTAATTGGTGACTGCTCGTAAAGAAGCACAGAGAAGCATGGAAGACTGCAACTCTGTGTCCTGGTCTCAACTCTGGTTTGTCATGGGTTTCTAATAAAATGCTCTAAGCTGCTAGATAAGAGAGCTGCTCCATCCAAAGTAGGATGGACGCCGTCTCTCTTCATGAGACCAGGTTTCCCCCAGAAGTTTTGCCAGTTATCTAAAAACCCAATGTTGTTTTCTGGACACCACCTCGACAGCCAGCGATTGAATGATGACATGCGGCTATACATGTCATCACTGGTTACATTGGGCAAAGGACCAGAGAAAATTACGTTGTCCGACATAGATTGTGCGTACCTACACACAGACTTAACATTAACTTTCGTGACCTCCGATTGGCGTAATCGGGTGTCATTACTGCCGACGTGAATAATAACTTTACTGAATGTACGTTTATCTGTAGCCAGCAGTTTCAGATAAGATTCTATGTCGCCCGCTCTGGCCCCGGGAAAACACTTGACTGTGGTCGCTGGCGTCGCTATTTTCACGTTCCTCAGGATGGAATCACCAATCACCAGAGTTGGTTTCTCAGTCTGTGTGGTGCTGAGAGGGGAAAACTTGTTTGAGGTGTGAACAGGTTGGTGGTGGACAGGACTCTTAGGCTTAACACTACGCCTCTTACTGCGGACAGTCACCCAGCTGCCCTGTTTGTCTCCCGGCTGCACGGGAGCTGCTGAGGGAGCTAATGCTATGTGGTCCGCACCGACTACTGGGGAGTGGCTAACTGATTTAGCTTCTATGGTGCGGAGCCGAGTTTCTACTTCACTAAGCCTCGCCTCCACCCTAGCCAGCAAGCTACATTTTTTACAAGTACTTTTATCGCTAAAGGAGGCAGAGGAGTAGCTAAACATGTGGCACACAACACAGGAGAGAGTAGGAGAGGGAGAGGGAGAGAGAGAAGCCATCGCTGCTAAGCTAACTTTACGCTAGCAGAGAGAGAAACACCGTACGTGATCTACGTAAACGATAGAGTTTGAACAAAAGTAGTGGGTGAGAATATTAGTCTTAGTACTGGTATTAGTAATAAAAACGAGCGTTTGTTCAGTTAGAACAGTCGATCGTTCCAGTAGATATAAAACCGCAGAGAGCGCAGAAGACACACAGCGTAACACCAGTGGAAGCACAGGAAGTGACACAATACGTTACCGCCCCGTCGATCTTCCGTCATCAGACGTAACAGAAATATCATCTGAACTTTGTCTTGTGTGGAGTCAGTGTTGGTGCTGTCACCTGTGGTCACCTCTGTTCACATGTGGTCACCTGTGGTCACCTCTGTTCACCTGTGGTCACCTGTGGTCACCTGTGGTCACCAGGGCTGGAGTTTTCAAACTCATTTGTTTCTCATTAAAGTCCAGAGTAAAGTGACAGATCTGTGTCCTCTGTGCTGACCTTGTGTCCATGTGTCCCCCTCAGGTCAGTGCTTCCTGTGTATGGTGGATGTGGTGCCAGTGAAGAACGAGGATGGTGTGGTGATCATGTTCATCCTCAACTTTGAGGTCATGACAGATCAGACGCTTCAAGATTGCAACGAGGAGCTGAACCACCGCCTGCCCACCTGGCTCGTCACCGGTAGCTCCTGACCTTTAACCTTTGCTTCACCTTTAGAGCACAGAACGTTAATGTATACACAGAGGCTGTGTATGTGCAATATAGAGAGTCTCTAAACCTCGTTATACTGATGAAATGTTGTTTTTTGCTTTTTTCAAGTTTTGCAGTTTTGTAAGTTTATTTTATTACAGACTCTTTCTGTTCATTGACATCCTTGTTACATTCAAACTCATTAAAAACATGTGATCAGATCTCTCAGAATAAATATTAATACTATAGACTATGAATAATAATAATGATGATGTGGACTGACTGAGAGGTGATCACATGAATTCACTGCTTTCATTCCTTCATCATATTTTACACAAAGTGCCCTTTAATGTTCCAGACTGAGTAAAACTCTCTGCAGTTCAAACCAAAACCTAATCACTATTACTGTCCTAGATTCCACGAGATTGTTCTGAAGCTGTATTTTTAAAAGTTGTGCCTGGCTCAGTCTGATCCAGATTAAATCTGGATTAGATCTCTCTCTCTGAGCGTGACCTCCTGTGCTTCCATATTCTGTCTTCCCATCTTTTCTCTCTTTTACTCGTCTTTCCCTCCATCCTGTCGTTCACGCCTGTACGTCTGTCCACAGGTCGTCCACGAGGCTTCAAGCTGCGTCTCCCTCTGCTGCGTTCCCTGTCCAACAGTAAAGCGTCTCTGGACGACGCTGAGGTCGGTCACACCCCCACTGCCACACCCGTGACACAGCCAGACCACCGCAGTCGCGAGTCCTTAGGCCTGGGCGAGTTCCTGCCCCTCCCCCACCCAGCACCAGACCACCAGGAGCACATCAGTGGAAGCAGGTCGGACATTTCAATTCAACAAGACTTTGTTTGTCCCAATGAGACAAAAAAGATCAAGAGTTAGAATAAAGAAGAGCACACAGGGTTAGTTTATAAAGTTTGTTTTTAAACAGGAATCTTTGACTTTCAATTTCACTTCATACAAATGAACATTTGTATGAAGTGAAATTCACTCCCAAACTTAATGAATTAACTCAATGATTTTCTGACTTAGGTGCAATTTTGCATAAAAACGTGTTGAGTGAACATTATAATTCTGAAGAGACTCAGTAACGTTTCCTCTTCTCTTGTAAAACTGTGAATCTTGTTCATCCAACAATGAGGACCAAGGTCACTGCACTCTGACTAAGTTCATGATGGTCTGTTCCGTCTCAGATTAGCTCTCCAGAGCTGGCCAGAAGACCGGCAGGAGGACCAGCACACCCTGCTGGGCTCTGGACCTCCGCTGTCCTCTCCTCTACCTCCACACGGGTCTCACTTGGTCGCCCAGTCCTCACCGTGTGTAGCACCCCATCACCGCCTCAGCCTCAACCCCGACGCCTCGGGCTCCAACTGCTCCCTGTCGCGTAGTCGCTCGCGGGAAAGTTTCCACAGCATGCGTCGAGCGTCTTCTGTGGACGAGATCGAAGCCATGAGGCCCGACTGGGACAGAAAGAACCGGAGAGCGAGCGTCCGGCCGGGCAGCGCCGGTGAGACAAAGAGGACGCAAATACCACTCACCATAAATAAGACTTTTCTCTCTGGGTTTAATTAAAAACACTGACGAGTTCATGTCACTATGAAAAGTTTCATCTCTGAAATTATATATATTACATATATATATATATATATATATATGAAATTATATATATTATATACTGTATATATGTATATTTTATATATATATGAAATTATATATATTAAATATATAATAATTTCATATATATATTATATATACATATGTACATACATATGAAATTATTATATATTATGTAGTAAATTATATTCACATGTAGAGGAAAATAGACAATAAAGCACTGAGTGGACAGCAGGTGATTGACAGGTCGCAGCTGCATCTGTGAACAGGAGTTCATTTTAAAACCATTCTTCTAAACAGTCTCTGATACAGTCTGACTTTTACCGTGTGTGTGTGTGTGTGTGTGTGTGTGCGTGCAGGTGCAGTGAACAATAAATCCAACATACTGAACTCGACGTCGGACTCGGACCTCATGCGATACCGAGCCATCTCCAAAATCCCCCAGATCACCCTGAACTTTGTGGACTTCAAGCCCGATCCCCTCATCGCGCTGCCCACTGGAGAGATGGACATCATCGCTCCCTGTAAACTCATCGACCGGACTCACCACGTCACAGAGAAGGTCACACAGGTACGAGTTTACATCAGTGAATATTCTTCACTTTCATCAGCCGTGATCTCATAGCTTTGCTGCTTATGAGGCTGAATTCTGGTGAAAATAGAGACGGAAACTAACGGGAGCGTCTGTGAAGCCGCTCTTTCATCACAAGCTTGTTTTCCTTCTTTTCCATCTGCAGTGACAGAACAGCTGAGTCACTGCAAACTCACCACACATCTCACACTAATGTTCTCTCTGTCTCTCACTGCTTCTTCACGTAGTGAATAAAGAAGTAATGAACACATGCTGGCTCGCTGCACTTTAAGATGGACGAGCTGGTGTTTGTGCAGAAAGTTTGTGTGAATCGTCCTCTGGGGATTTGTCAGAGTGATTCAGTGGAGGAGACACTGAGAGCACAAGAAAGTCTGCTGTAACTTCATTATTTAGCTTCTCGTTCTGTTGCAGACAAATAAGAAAATGTGACTGTTTTCCGAGATTCACACAGAGAAACAGTCCTTTTTTAATCAGTGGAAAAGTCTTTAAGTTTAACTGCTGAGTCTTTTTGTTCCTAAAATAAAAGAGGAAAAAAAACCTCCTCAGAGGAGAAGCTTGATTTGGACTGAGAATAATTCTGCTGTCGTAAAACTTTTATAGTTTGGGAGTTTGAAGACACATATTTCCTTTATTGTATATTTACCCTCTGCGTTTGCGTGCGTGTGTGTGCGTGCGTGCGTGTGTGTGAGTGTGTGTGTGAGTGTGCGTGTGTGTGTGTGTGTGTGTGTGTGTGTGTGTGTGTCTTTGGTTGAAGCTCGTACAGTAAATGGAGTCGTGATGAGCAGCAGATTCAGAAATGTGTTAAACTCATAAATCAGAACATGTGTCAGAAATGACGTCTCTCATCCCTGAAACAGTGACACAGTATAACAGCCCATAATATACAGAATGACACTCAGCTGCTTCTTTCCAGGACTATATAAAAATCTATATACGGAATTTATAAGAACGTGCAACATAGAGTATTTTATCTTATATTTAATCTCTATAATCTTTTTTCAATCTGATGAAAATCCTTCAATCAGATTAACTTTGTGAAATTTGAAAAAAACATCACAGTTCAAAGTTCACTTTTTTATGAACAAGAATAAAATAAAAGCATCTATTTTGTGACTTCTGCACAATTATTGATACAGAAAGATTCAAAACTTTGAGATATAATATATATAATCTGTCTGAAACGAAAGGTTTATTTCTTTGTATTTCAAGTAGAAGAAATCCTGACTGTGATGAAGAAAAAGATAGAAGATTATGTTAATCCTGAGAGGAGAGAGAATCTGAATCATCTGCATGATGTTTGTCTCTCTCTCTCTCTCTCTCTCTCTCTCTCTCTCTCTCTCCCTCTCTCTCTCTCTCTCTCCCTCTCTCTCTCAGCACAATACAAACCTGATGTAGAACATATTCACTATATGTGCATTATTATATGTTGAATATTTATTTATTTAGTAGAAATCAGTAGGTGGACATTGTAAAAGATGGAGTGTGTAAATAATAACTGCCTTTAGTTTTTCATGTTCATAAATAAAGTCTCTAAAATATGAATGTTTAGTCTTCTTATCTAGAAAGAGAAATAATCAGTGAAACCTTCATGTTCTTTTTAAATTAGAGCAGATGCATTACCAGCTTTGTCCTGAAGATGGCAGCACCATATCACATAGTGTAAAGCAGTGTGTGTGTGTGTGTGTGTGTCTGTCTGTCACTCGTACTCTCTCTCTCTCTCTCTCTCTCTCTCTCTCTCTCTCTCTCTGCGTGTGATTTATGACGTGTTTGAGCTGCAGGTGATCTGTGATTCATGCATTCATCAACACCATCAATGGATGATGGATAGATGATGGATGGATGCATAGATGATGGACTTGACTTGCATTCATTTCCTGGAGACTTACATTAACCTTAACCACAATTACTACTTGCCTAATCCTGATCCTAATCCTAACCCTAATCCTAACCTTAAAACATATCTTCACCTTAAAATGTAGTAATTTACGTTATGAGGACTTGCTTTTTGTCCCCACAAGGAAGACAAGTCCCCATAATGTGACTGTGTAAACAGGTTTAGGTCCCCACAACATTAGTAATACCTGGACACACATACACTGACACACACTCTTGTAGAACATTGTTTCCATTGTGACAAAATTAAACCACAAAGAATTCAAATGTAAAAAGTGCAGTAGGTTTACTGACACTGAACAAAAACAAAACAACGTCAGCTGAAGTTGAAGTTAATTAAAAAGATTTCTTGTCGTGGTTTCTTGGTTTTCCTCTGTTCTCTCTGCTGAGGCTGTGACACAGAGAAACACAAGGTGAAAAACACACACATCACCACATCAACACACATGCTTTTTAAATGTTAGATTTCATGTGAAGCTGCTGCTACTTTAAGTATTTGGAGCATATGTAGTTTGTATATATATATATATATATATATATATGTACATATATATACATATATGTACATCTTTCTTTAATGAGCTGAACTCACAAGAAATAAGAGGTGTGTGTGTGTGTGTGTGTGTGTGTGTAGATCTTGAGTCTCAGAGTCTTGAGTCCATTTTCATGAAAAGCTAAATGTATTAAGAATTGCCACTAGGGGGCGCCAGTGTTGTTCAGTTATCAGACGTGAGGTGTTTTTGCTGTTATCACAATATATGGACATGATAATCTAACATGGCCCTGTCTTCTCATACTCTGTGCTAATCTGTGCAGATTTGATGTTAGACAAATATATTCGTGTTACCATGGTAACTTGGATACGTCATGAGTCATGAGTGAACCTGCTATAGTTTTAACTCCAGTGAATGCATCCATGTTGGATGATTCCATGATGCTGTGTATCAGTGATGACGTGGTGAATGATCAATAATATTTCATGAGACTGTTTTTGTTGATGTTGGATTAAAATCCTTCTACAATGGAACGATTTCAGTTTTAGTAAAAGTGTCAGTGAGTGCAGCTGCTGTTTACTCTGTAATTCATGAGGATGTTTTCTCTACAACTTACGACATGAATCAGCAAGTGTGTTTTTTGAAGAAAAGACACTTTTGATTGTGACGGTGGATGTTTTCACCTCTGGCACAGATCCACAGCAGAGCAGTGTCAGGAGTGAGGAGAGAGCTCTGTTCCTCACTGTTAACGGTTGTGTGACGTGTTTCCTTTTCCTTCTGCTTCTCATTTGTGTCACACATGCAGTGATGACTCTTTAAAGCATTTGTCCCACATTACGTCACCATTTGAATCCCTGTTTAAAACATGCAGCTGTACATCTCACAGTCGATAAACTGTGCAGTAATATCATTTGACATTTGTTTTTCATTGAGAGACAGTGATGTGTTCCTGTGATGCTACATGTGCTCAGTTAAATGGACTGATATAAATGATATAAAGCAGAGTCTGGGAGCATGTGATGCACTCAAGCTGCAGGACTGTAATTTAGCCGCCAGCTCAGTGGCTCTGCCTCAATTCCTCAAAGTGATGGAGTGTTTCCTCCATGTGAGCTCAATGACCCAGGACAAGAGAAGCATGTTGTCGCTGTCTTCTACTGTAGCAACGTGTTTCTGCTGATGGACCACACTCTACAGGTGTGAAGTTACCTGTACACCTGTATTACAGATTACACATTACAGATTACAGATGACACATTATAGATTACACATTACATATTACACATTACACATCACAGATTACACATTACACATTATAGATTACGCATTACACATTACAGATGACACATTACAGATTACAGATTACAGATTACACATTACACATTACACATTACACAATACACATTTCACATTACACATTATGTATTACACATAGATTACAGATGACACATTATAGATTACACATTACACATTACACATTACAGATTATAGATTACACATTACACATTACACATCACAGATTATAGATGACACATTACAGATTACAGATTACATATTATAGATTACACATTACACATTACAGATTATATATTATAGATTACAGATTACACATTACACATTACACATTACAGATTAAAGATTACAAATTACAGATTACACATTACACATTACACATTACAGATGGAGACAATGATAACATTCCATGCTGACACATAATGTATTACTACATCTATGATTCTGAAGCTCCATTTTCTTTCCTTTGCCTCTTCCCAAACTGTGGTGGGAGGTAGAGCGTAGGATGAGGTCATAAAACATTAATCATCCTACAAAACACAGTCATCACAATGTTCATTTCTCAGATAAGTAATGACTTGTTTTTGCCAGTTTTATTATTAATACATTAACTTTATGCTGCAGTTTGGAATGGTAACGTCCCGGGTCAGGCTTGTGTTTCCACTGAGAACAGGCGAGATGATGTAGACTGTGTCTGATGATGCGGGCCGTGTCCGATGATGCGGGTCGTGTCCGATGATGCAGGCCGTGTCCGATGATGCGGGCCGCACCGTACTATTTTAACAGGTGTGAAGTGAGTGAAGAGGGAAATCATCTGTGTGCATAACTGCAAGTGTTATTAACTCTGTGTCGGTCAGTTAAGAATCACAGAACAGTGTTCCTGACCATTTATAAAGCATGTATGTTAAGACACGAGCCAAAGCTTCTGCTGTTGAAACAATGAGACGACTGCAGAATAGAAGATAGAACCTGAAGAATTCTACGAGTGAAAGGCAGAGAAATCAGAGAAGAACAAGGAGAGAGAGCAACAGATAAAGTGATGAGAGGAGTCTGGTCTCACTCTGTCTCTGTCCTTCCTTTATCGCTCCTTATTTCCTCACAAATCTTCAAACATCAACCTTCTTTTTCCACTCCCTTTATCTTTCACTGTGTTTCTTTTCTCATCCTTTTTCTCACTTATTCTCTGTCTACGATGTTCTCTCACCTGCTGCTTCCTCTCCCTCCTTCCTCTGTTTCATCCTTTCTCTTTTCGTTCTTTATTCACCTCTTTTCCGTCCTCTTTCCTCCTCCTCCTCCTCCTGCTCTCTCGCTGTATGACCCAGTTTTTTGGCCCCGGTCCCATTAATCACAGAGTTGTGGGCCTGGTCTTCCTCTTGCTGCCTCGCTGCCTCGCTGCCCTTCTCATCATAGCAGGTAATTGAATCAGAGTTGACTCAAGGTCCTTGTAATAAGCAGCCATTGATTAGCCCGTATTTTAACGTATGAAAGACCTGCTGCTTCTTTGACCGTCAGTTATTGTCAGGAAACACGAATGAAAATGAAGATCTTTCTCCAAAAGTCACAGAAGCGGAAATTACTACAAATATAACAATCATTTTCAAATTTAAATAACGAAGCACTTTAATCATTCTGTTTTTGATTCCTCTATGTTGTACACCAAGATAATAAATATATGTATATATATATATATATATATATATATATATAATGTTTCTCTGATGCTTAACTTAAAAATGATGCTGCAAATCAAATCATATTCACAATAATGTTCCATATAAATAAAAGAGCTTCATCTCAGTCCAACTTTCTCACAAAATGAAGGTTAAATAAATAAATAAATACATAAATTCCAGATTTTATTCTGATAATTGTGTGTTTTTAAATATAACCATAAGAACTCGACATAGATATAAATATTCTTTAATTCACCTTTGGTTTAGATAAGACTATATAACATATAACGAGTGTGTAAAGAATAAAGAACCTTTACACTGAACTACTTTGTAACCATTAACTCAATTACAAGAAGGAGAAGTGAACGATATGATGCAACTTTAAAAACGACAAACCATGAATATGTGTGTGACAGAAATAAAATACACACTCAAACAAAGGCTTATTTATGCCTCTCTGTAATAAGAGTCGGTTGTTTTGTGTAATTGTGACCAATGTGAACATAATGAAAGGAAATGTGGCTGAGTTCCATTATTTGAATAGTTTTTGAATTGTCGTCCAGCTCTGCTCTTTGTGGATGAGTTTTTACTCATGGAACTTCTTTAATGACTCATTTACTCTGTGGTTCACCGACATGACTCTTCTCGTTCATCTTTACTTGAAATGCACCAAATTCTGTGTCTTATCCAATTGACTGGTTGTATCCAGGTGCGGTTAGTGAGGCAGTCAGGGTCCCAGCCTGGCCCCAATCCATCATAGGGGCGTTGATGGTCAGAGAGGGAGGGGCAGGAGGCAGTGGAGTGAACGTGTGAAGTCACTGAGGTGCTTTGTCAGTGACAAACCCGAGCGCAGCCTCAAGCTGCTTTCCATTATTGTGTACAATGAAATTACAGCTGTGTATAAGCACGTGTACATTTACCTGCTGTTAGTCAGTCACTGAGTAAATGTTATTATTATGATTTTTAATTTACTTCACGTGTTTCCCACACAGTCAGTGTCAGAGTGAACTCTAAATCTGTCACTTTATGTAAAAAAATCACTCAAACAAATACTTCATGACACATTATTGCTTTGAAAAGACGACATTAGTGGACTTTGCTGGACCTGAGAAATATTTCTTAGAGAGAATCCTAGAAGAATTATTTCTTCTAGGATTTATAGTTTCAGCTTGAACAGGATTTTCAAACAGATATCTCCACACACACACACACACAGGTTTGCACTGGTGTCCTTTAAAGGACTTTGACTGACTTCCATTCGTTTGGACAGAGTAAATCTTACCTATAGCTAGTTAAAGACTAACCATAACCTTAACCACAAATCATCAAATCTTAGGCCTAAACTTAACCAGTGTTTATGCCCTTAGAGGTCCTAATGAGGTAACAGATACAAGTACACACACACACACACACACACACACACACACAGAGACAGATGTGAACTTTCTAAATCACCTGTGAGGTCAACAATAACACTGTGTCTTGGAAATCAATAGCTAAGTCAAGTGTCACATGTCTTTCTCTATCTCTCTCCTCTAAAAACACGCACACACACACACGCACACACACAGACACACACATATGCGCACACACACACACACAGACACACACACACAGATGTGATTAGCGGCTGCAGTATTAGACTTGAGAGTGCAGAGTCTCTCCAGAGATGAGCTCGGTGTTGGCTGCTGCAGTCTCCGGGGAACAGAAGCGGATGCTGCCATTTAAACCCAGTCATTATCCATGACCCTGGTCCAGCCCTTGAGCCCTGCACAAACATCAGGGTAAATACCAGCAGAACACCACGGTTCTGTCATGGACTCACACTCTTTAACACATGTGCAGTGGAAGAGAAACGAGGCAAAATAAGAATTGTGAGGTTTGTAACTGAAAAGCTGTTTCAACTGTTGACTATTGTTATCTTTTTATATGTGAATACAGTTTAAGATCCTTTGTCCTTGTTTATCTGATGCACTGACGTAACTGCAGACCCAGGGTCTGATGACAAGAACCTGCAGTTTGTGTCAAATGTTCTCGAAGCTCATCGTCGTCATGAGCTGCTGCTGCATGTTTTATATCGTCACTAAAACATCACTGTTTTATAGTTTCTAATGGAGCTCATCACTGTCCAAGAAGAATACGATCAAACTGAATTGTCTCACAGTGGGAAAGCTGCATGTTCAGTAGCACGGTGCCTGTGTGTGTGTGTGTGTGTGTTTGTGTTTGGCTCGTGACCATCGACCATCTGCATGTGCATCTGTTTGTGTGGTGCTGCTCCTGTTCTCTACATTTCTGGTTCATCTGTGTTAACAAATGACTTCATTACACACACACACACACACACACACACACACACACACACACACACACGGCACAAACCAGGCCTCCCCAGTCTGACACATCACAGTGAGAAATCACTTCTTATTCAGGTTAAGTTATTTCCTGAACAGAAAACCGCTGATGACACGACTTCACTAAGTGGGGAAAACAGACCGGTCCATTCAGGAATATTGTGGGGGTTGTGGTCGTCTCCTCTCAGGTGCATGAATGTGTGAGGCGTCCCCACCTGGTCTGATCTGTGAGAGCCAAACTGTGTTCTCCTGAAACCTGGAAGACGTTCAGAGCTTTAAGACAACGTGTCAGCTTTGTAACACGCTGTCCTGATGTCTGTCCAATCATGAGCCGCTGCACAGAATCATGGGAGCTGGGATTGTGGCCGACCCACCTGCTGAGACCGACTCATTTTCCAAAAGTGAAACTCCACAGGAGACTCTCCTCTGTTCCTCGTGCTCTTGTTTCCTCTCTCCCTGTCCACGTCTCTCTTATTCTGCCTCGTTGCTTCTTTTTTTTTACCTTCATTTATCACCCTGCTCTTATTTTTATTGCTCTCTCTGTTTTTATATTTTGCTGTCTTGCTTTCTTCTCATCGCCTGATTCTCACTCAGCATTTTAAGTCTTTACGTTGAGGTATTCCCTTTAAATGTTTTAGTAAAAAAAACAATTTAATTTAATCCAGAATGTTGCAGATGAGGAGGAAGCGTTTGTGTCGACTGCAGGGACAGAGGAACCGTCTGTGGGATGGACTGAGGCCAAGTAGACAAGGCTGACCTTTGAACTGTAACACAGCCATGTGGACTGGAGACCACAGTTCAGCTCGAGGACATGTCTCTGAGGTCAGGACATTGACTT
Organism: Solea solea; assembly: GCF_958295425.1. Lineage (NCBI taxonomy): Eukaryota > Metazoa > Chordata > Actinopteri > Pleuronectiformes > Soleidae > Solea > Solea solea. The sequence continues at coordinate 1,696,880 of NC_081134.1, read as the reverse complement.
CAGAGCTCAGTGATGATTTTGTGATCGCTGTGACAGCGAAGTCACCTTCACTTGAAAACGTCTTCATCTCACAGAAAGAGAAAGATCTTGTTCCTGTCTCGCTCTCTGGGTCTGTCCTCTGTGATCATGTGACAGGTTTGAGGACATGGATTAGAGACTGTCTCTCCTCAGCTTACATTCACATGTTTCATTCATTTATTCATAGTCCCTCCTCTAATAGATTTTACTAATGGTGAAATGAGCTCAGCTCCTCCTGACACTAGACACGGTTCCTGGAGTCAGAGTCATGTTCCTGGATTAGCTTCAAATCAAACGACACTTCATTGTTTCTGTCTTCTTCTGCAAATATGTGCTGAATGGACTGAATTTGAAGAATTCCTGCAGCAGCAACAACAACAAAGATATAAAGTAACAAGTCATATACAAACCAACAGTGACCTGTGTGCAGTTTCTCTGGCTGTCTGTCCACGGCTGACACATGATGCTGAGTTGTGGGATTTTTGCCCACAGCAGAAACTCACAACTCTCAAAGTGCACGTGCATGTTTGTATCGTCGTCACTGACCTGTCACAGTTTTCATCCACTGTCACATTTACATAGACATTGTTTTTCTTCACCCTCTGGACCCACGTTAGCTCCATCAACACTTTAGACAGCGTGAAGTGTTCGTGAACGAGCTGTCGCGCTGTCATTTATGTGTAACCTCTGAATACAGCTCAGTGTGTGTGTGTGTGTGTGATTGGAGCTGCTCGTCCTGGTGTCTTTCTCTAGTTTAATTAATCGATTACTAAATTCATCGACAACTATTTTGATAATCGGAAATCCGATTTCCGATTGTTTAAGCTTCTTAAATGTGAATATTTTCTTAAATGTTTTGCTCTGGATGACAAAGAAATCATTAAAAGTCAATGATTTTGGTTTGTGGACAAAACAAGACATTTGAGAACATCATCATTTCCAGGTTTGACGAACACCGATCAACATTTTTGAAGGTTTTCTGATATTTTATGGACCAAACGATTCATCGATTAATCGAGAAAATAATCGATTCTCAAAATAATTGTTAGTTGCAGCTCTAGATGCAACCATGGTCTAAAAGCACTTGTATATACAGTATTTACATGCACACATGAGACACAGACTGATAATAACTCTGGTGATGTAAATTGTATAATTGTTCTAATGACGTGTTTGCGAGCTAAAGGTCATGCAGCTGGACGACTCTCAGTCAAGTTGTTATCTTTGTGCAAACTCTTGCAAACACGTGCGTCGATGACAAATGTGCTCGACACTCCGCGTAGATCTCTGCTCCCGTCACTGCTCTGGTTCTAAAGATCATTCATTTGTGTTATTCAGCGTCCGACACACAATCAGCCCTGACCTTTATGTGTAAACTGCTCAGTCACTGTGGACCAGCTTTGAACATCCTCACACACACGGACGCTCTCACACAAAAGCACATTCTTTCTATGGTAATGTCATTTTTGTGCTTTGGCCGAGTCGTCACTACATTTATGGATTTGTGTGGCAGTTTTATGACATACGTGTCCATCTTACACAAAACACACAAACACTATAAAACACAATAAAACACAAAAAGTATCAGTATCCAAATAAATACTGTGCATTGTTACTAGTTTTTTATGAGGCTTTGTTTTACCTTGTGTTACCTTATTCAATATATTCATTTATTTATGTGCACAGTCCATCTGTCTGTTTCTTTGCAGTTTATCTGTTTACTCTTATTTATTTATGTAAGTGTTGATTCAGTCACGTTCTAAAACAGAGTTTTGATTTAAGATAGATCCCAGGACAGGCTGAGGCTGCACTCACAACACACTCTGTTGGACCATGTAGTTATTACTTTAAATGGTCTGATGTCCTTTCTAGGCTCTATGATTTTGAACTAAAACGTTTTTTCAGATATTCAAACTTCAAGTGAAATGTGTCCAGGTCTAGAACCAGATCCCCAGACCTGTGTCCAGGTCTAGAACCAGATCGGCAGACCTGTGTCCAGGTCTAGAACCAGATCGGCAGACCTGTGTCCAGGTCTAGAGCCAGATCAGCAGACCTGTGTCCAGGTCTAGAACCAGATCTGCAGACTAGCCTCTCTCTGGAGTATTTTGCAGCACATGCCAGTCCTGCTGTCTTCAGTCTTGCTGGTTCAGGTGTAGACCAGTGACACTAACCTCTAAACGTCTCTGAAAGAACTGTGCGATCTATAATCTTCACTCTCTCCTAATGCTTCACCAGTCCATGACTCCTCAGCTCTTTACAGTGTTAGCCTGACCTTTGACCTCTCCACTCCATCCCCTCTGATCTCAGCATCACTCATGTCCGTCCTCTGTTTAACACACAGTCCGTCTTACCTTGACTTAAAACCTTTCATGTGTTATTTGTGATCTAAAGGCTTCATCCTGTCACTTCTCCTTCACCCTCAGAGGCATTTGGTGACTCTGGGCAGCAGAATAAAACCTCAACTGTCATCAAGACACTGAGATTATGAAAATGTGGCCAAACACAGACAACACTAGAGGCTCTAAAATCCTTCTGTGATCCCTATTATCCCTATTTTTTTTTTTACTGCTATGGGAGTTTTGGATATTTCTACCTCCTAATGTAAGGAAAGCATTTTCTGAAAACTCAGAGAAGTACGTTCTACTGCTCATAAAAGCCAGTCATTCAGCATGTTGGAGATGATGCTTTATTTAGTCTGAGGACACAAGTTACAGAAGATATTGAGGAAACATCACACCACACATACTAACAACATTATTCTCTGTTATCGTACACAGCAAAATCATTGGGAAGCAGTTCAATATGTTCTCGACTGCAGGAGATGGAGTAAAGATCGATCACTTAGGTGTGTTTGGTTTGAGGGGAGATTCTTCCACTGAAGCTTGGATCTGTTCATCCCAGGTTTGTTAGCCTAGCGTGGAACACACGAGCGAACTAGTGGTCGAAGTTGAGGAGAAGGACGAGTGTAGAGTGCAAACACGTTGTCCTGCCCTTCATCACGTCCTGACACACTGAACAGACGCTGGTTTATTACCTCAGTTTCCTCGTCATCACATCCACTCATTCACTTTCTTGTTTATTTTCTTGTTTCTTACTTTTTAAATAATAAAGTTATGTAATGGGGGTTTTTGGGACAGTTTGAAATGCTGCTGCTGCTGCAGCTTTGTAAACTCCCCTCTAATGTCATTCACTGGACTCATCCTCTGGAGCCGTGTGCAGAGAGAGATGAGAGCGTTACACGTCTCCTTACTCTCATCCTCACAATTCATCTTCCTCCAGGCATGTTCCATGTTGCATCATCCTCACATACACGATGGCTCTTCCCTTTGTCACTGACCAGCCCTGTGGCCTCCACATCAGCCACCTTTTCTCCTTCACCAGCCCGTCCTTTCACTCCCTGTCCCTGAGCAGACACACTTCCCTCTGGAATCTGTTTCCTCCCACACACTAACTGTGTCTCAATGTGTGGATCCCCTCAAGTGTGACTCATTTATGTACAGTTGCAGTCCAAATTATTTAACCCTCATTTGCATTTCCGTCCCTGAACTTGGCTCCAATTTGCTCCAAACAATATAAATAAGCCAGAGGTTTTAAAACCTGAAAAAGGTGGTTCCAGCACACAAACCCAAGAATCTTAGTGAGGCTTTTATCCACGAGCACTGGACTAAGATAACTCAGGAGCGCTGGTGTCTGGCTATGCATCACATTTGCAGCAGGTCATTACAGCAAAAGGCTGCTCTACTAAATACTAAAGATGCTCGTCATGAAGGGGTTGGATCATTTTGAGACTGCAGTAGTCATTAGAAGTGATTTTGTGTTGAATTTATATGCAGCAGTGATAAAGCCACTGTGATGGGAGACAATCTCTGGGTCGTAGGAAGTTTCTCAGCGAGAATACAAAGCTAAAATGGTGAGAGTCGGTGAGTGTGATCAGAGGACTCCAGTAGAACATGGATCTGTTAGATTACATTCAATACAATACAATAAAACCATGTGAACCATCTTTTTATCTGTAATTTTTTAAACTCTGGGGAGTGTAAACAAATATCTAAAAAAAAACACTCAAGTTCTGACAAACAGCCTAGAAATGCATCAGAGCATGTGAAGTATTTACCCTGTAGACCAGCAGAGGGCGCTGTGAGCCCAGTTTGGCCACAGATCCACTTTGATTGCTTTCTTGACTGTTGTGGAACCAATAAACGGATATGTGACCTGACCTTGTCGACCACCTGCGTGAAGCATCACTAAACAAAAGGCAACCACACACTTTTACACACAAATTATTACACAAACTGCTCGACAAACTCAGCCATAACTCACATGACAACACTGTGTGACCACATCACACACACACACACACACACACACACACACACACACACGACTGTTCCACTGCTACACATTCATTTTTACAAGGACGTGTAACTGAGCCATAAATAGCAGTGATGTCATAATGGCACACGTCATACTAAGCATTAGGAGCACCTGGCCCACAGTTACAACACACACACACACACATGAAGCAGGGGACGGGGGACAGGGGGGGGGTCTGGGAAGATGCATGAGTGGGGATCTGTCCTCCACCCTCCACCCTGGAGCTGTGCCTCGTCCCATCTGGGAGGACCAGTGGGGGGTTTGGGGGGGGGTAGCAGTGTGAGCTACCTCAGCAAATACGCAAACATTAAGTGGGACAGTGACCCGAGCCTTGGAAGGAAATAATGGTGTGATTTGTTATGAGAGATCATGAGGAAGTAACACGTGATTATGTTTCCTGGCTCTTAGCTGCAGGTACATCGTTGGACTTGTTACTGTGTCGATTTTCTGTGAAAGACGTTTCAGGGTCAGTTTAATGTAAACTGTTCTAACACTTTAAAGAATATATGAATCATTATTGCTCCGTGACACAACACTACTCTGATCAAATATAAAGCACATTTTACACGATCACTTTGAGAAATAAGGTCCTATAATCTACACATTTGGATTAGACAGTAGAGAGTTTTGTGTGTGTGCTATGGAAGCCTTGTTGGTCATTTTCAGAGAGATCACTGATACACACACATTATACACTGAAGATGTTTGAGGGCGTGGCTCTGACAGGACAACTCTGATTATTCACTGTTTCACACTAAACTGCACTTGTGACTGACTGTGTTTTTAAATCACTTCTTAAAACTCATCTTATTCAACCCATGTTTTATGTATTTGAACTTATTTTAGTTTTGTGTTGTTGTGTTTATTATTGCCTTGTTACATTTCTAACTTCAAACTATGGTCTGGCCACAGTCTGAGCTCATCTCTGGAATTAGTTTGAACCTTCAGTTCCCACTGACCACATTCTCGCTACAGTTGTCCGCATGTCATCGTGACACAGGTCGTTGCAGGATTGTCAGTTTTATCTCTGACTGTGATGGAATTCATATGATGGAAGAGCAAGAACCAGCTGAGGAGTGAGAGTGTCCGTGTGTTAAAGTCTTTCATCTCACTGAAGGTGAAGTTCATAGGAACCTTTATTGGAAAAGCCAATAAAGAAAGCGTGAGACTGTTGTGACTGTCCTCGGGCCTTCGTCTCTCATTAATGAAAACTCATTTAAACATGTCCAAAGTCATTTGAGGACAAGATTCCAATTTAATCTGTACAAGTTCTGGCATCTGACATAAAACGCTGACGACATCCAGAAATAATTTGTAGTTAAAGTAATTTCCCTTACACAGGCAATTAGGCCAGGGAGTCCTCCTCCTCCTCCTCCTCCTCCTCCTCCTCCTCCTCCTCCGGTCCTCCGGTCCTCCGGTCCTCCTCCTCGTCTGTCCAGCAGGTCTGAACTCTCAAGGTCGTTCAAAGACACTAGATAAGTTGAGTTTCTGGATGAATGAATGAATGAATGAATAAATGAACATTTCAATAAGAAAACATTACAAAATCAATATAGAACTTTTTGTCAGATTCCATTGTATATTAACAGATAAACATAAAGATGTAAATCCATAATAATCCTGGTGCTGCCTCACATGAACACTCTCAGTGGTGAGGGTCACACACACACACACACACACACACACTGACAGGTCAGCAGAGCAGGAAGTGATGTGTCCATTGTGTTTGTGTAAATCAACCCTCAGAGTTAATTAAACCTGGCTGCCTGGTTCATTGTGAGGGAAAATGATGAAGTAGTGGTAACTACTGCCCAGCTCTTTGTTCTGTACACTGTAACATCTGCACGTGGCCTCGGCCAGAGTCCAGAGTCCAGTCTCCAGAGTCCAGAGTCCAGAGTCCAAACTCCAGAGTCCGGAGTCCAGAGTCCGGACTCCAGAGAGCTGATGAATGCAGACATTAGAGTTTTCTTTTCTGAGGCCAGTTTGTGTTTAAAAACATGAGCAGTTAAAAAAAGCTCTGACCATGTTGAAACATTTGTCATCTGAACTATTTCATAGGATTTTACTGATGCCAGTGAAGTGTGAAAGATTCCATCACTAACACACTGTGCACAGTAAACCTGAACACAGTGAACTACAGACATAATAACTCTGTCAGTGGTTTGGATTCTGTTTCACCTGCGGATGAAGTTTAGTGTCATAACCATAATATTTTATATTTTAATATAATATTTTAATATTTTATTTTATCACAGCAACAATAATAACAGGACACAGAGACATTTTCTCTTCTGTTTATCACTTTTTAATAAATCCCAGTTACTAACAAAGTATTTTTGATTGTAATTGTTTTGTTTTTTTTCTTTACAACCTCACAAACCACAGAGTTGTGGAGTGAATGTTTTAAATATAGTTGTGTAACAATGACAGGATGAAAAACATGACATTTAAGCTCATCTTTCATCTTGATAACAGACACTGTGGCTCTTTAGAAATCCATAATTCATTTATTATGAAGTTATTTATTAAGTATGAAGAACCGGTTTTGGGGTCAAAGTCATGGAAAAGTTGAGGGGATTATTATGGTCTGGTGCAGTTTCAAGTTTTCTGTGAGTATTTCTGCTCATTTCACGCTTGATTCAACCGTCACATGCACTCCATTCTCATTGTGGTATGATAAGTCTGCTCTGTGTCTCCGCCCTGTGGAAGACTGATGACTGTCAGACGTGTGCTAATGGACACGGAGAGCGGGCTGCCACCGTAATCTCTGAGATTAAACGTCAACATATGAGAACAGAAGAGGGATTGAAGGAAGATGGAAGGAGGAGAGAAAAGGTGATGATTCAAATGATAAACTGAACTAAGTAGAAAGAAAGGTGCATATTCATATATATGTATATATATACTGTATCTATATGTGTATATATATATATATATATATATAAAAAATAACACAGTTAATCCAGTGTTCGCTTGGATACAAAGACATAAGATAAGCAGTGTAATGAATGAAGTAACTTTCATGGGTCAGTTTCCAGCTCCTTCTTTGGTCTTACACTTTCTCCACATGCTTTATTTGGTCCAGATGTTTCTGTGCTGCTGTTGCAGCTGTTTGACCGTGGTGTCTGTTTGACCGTGGTGTCTGATGGACAGCTTCCCCTAACCCTGTGTGGCTCATTTCCTCCATCAGTGTTCAGTCTCTCCTGTTTGAACGTGAGCAGACTGATGTGACCTGAGTGTGTGTGGACATGTCTAAATATGGCTTTGTTTACAGCATTAAAAGTCAGGAATGGGGGAAGAAAACAGGGATGTGTTGTTTGGTTTGCATGAAGTCAAACATCAGTGGAGCAGCAGCGTTCACCCTCAGCTCACATGAATGTGAACGTTACAGTTCAGGTCTGTAAAGGGAGCAAAGGTCAAACTGTATGTTTGTTATGGATGAAGAGACGCACACATCCACACATCCACTCATCCATTCACAGCAGTGGAACATGAGCTGAGACAGTGTTAACAAAAAACTTCACTTATTCATTATGAAAATGTGTGTGTGCATGTGTGTGTGTGTGTGTGTGTGTGCAGACAGTATTCAGTGACATTCATCAAGGAATTTTTCCGGGTCGTTGCAGTTTTTTCCTCCTTTTGGTGACATCGTCCTAAAAGGTTAATATAATGAAGAGAAGCCTGCGAGCTCGTCCACACAGTGAACTTCACACTCACTCACTCACTCACTCACCCACTCACCCACCCACTCACTCACTCACTCGTGTGTGTTATAGCCCATTCCATGTTTAAATGGGGGTTTTGACCTGTGGGAATGGGTGGAATCAGGGTTGTGGTACAATCATAGAATCAGTGTTCACTCCCAGGACAAATAATCAGCTTCTTCTCCTTCTTCCTCTTCTTCTTCTTCTTCTTCCTCTCTTTCTTCTTCTTCTTCTTCTTCTTCATTCCTGTTCACTCTGTAACTCATTCATCTTCCAGCCATTAGCAAACCGCGGAAACTTGCTTTTACAACATGATATATTTTTATTTTAGCAGTCAGATCACATGAATGAAAAACCCCAAATGGGGTCAAAGTAAAAGATAGAATATAGTAACCATGGAAACGTTGTCCCTGAGTTTTCTCCCTCTGTCTTGTTTTGTTTCATGGCACATTCATGACGTCACAATTCATGCTGGGTTAAAAAAAAAAAAACAGCACACTGGCAATAATGTTAGTCATCTGCTTTAACCCACTCATTTTAGTGTGAGATTCTCTGGAGAGCTTTTTACCCTGTGAATCACACACACACACACACACACACACACACACACAGGTCAACAGAGGTCAGCATATTCTGTTATGAGTCATCTATCATACACTATCATAGAAATCATGATTGATACAAATCTTTCCTGCTGAAAGCCACTAATTGACTGATGTGAGTCATGTGACGCCTCGGCTCTGGATCTCTGGGTCACATGTGTTCAACAAAGCTGCTGATTGTTGTGATGAACTCAGGATTTCCAGTTCTCACATTAAAATCACTGTTTACTGCGTTCTTTCCTCTGGTTCCTCTGAGGTGAAGCAGAGTGTAATCGTTTAACAATCGTTATCATCACTCTTTTAAATCTGCTCCTGAAAAAGAGGTCAGAGGTCAGTGTACCCTGTGCAATCAGCTTTATGAACTGTTGATGATCCATTTACAGTGAAAGTGTCTGCGTTTGAGTCGGTGTCTGTGTCTCAGTGTGTGTTTTTGTCGTTAAGTCACTGGTGACAAATGAAACAGTTAAGTTTCACCATTTATTCATTTTTCCACACAAACATGTGCTCATATACAACTGCATGTTCAGTAATGAGTAAACAAGAGGAGATGAAAGGATGAAGAAAGAGGGAGAGACGGATAGAGACAGAGAGGGAGGGATGGATGCAGTTCATTAAAGAAGAAGGGTTTGTTAAATCTCACCTCCTGCCTCAGCACAGAACCTTCCTGTCCTTTTTTATATAAAATAAACTACAAGAATCTAAAATATATATAATAATATACACACTTGTATTATGGGATGTTATATTAAGTGAGGTGAGGTGGTGATGCTGATGAAGTGAGACACACTGTACAAGAAAAAATAGAGATTAAATCATCAGAGAGAGAGAGAGGGGATGAAGAGGGAGAGAAAGAGAGAGGGAGAGGATGAGAGAGAGAGAGAGGGGATGAAGAGGGAGCCATCAGGTGTAGTAAGAATGAAAGCAAAATAAAATATAGCAAGTTCATCTGTGACATCTGCAAAACCAGGGAGGACAGGGATCCTGTGTAGAGGAGGAGAGAGAGGGAGAGGGGGGAGAGAGCAAGCGCAAGAGAGAGAGTGAGAGAGATGAAATAAGCGTAGTGTCGAGCAGCAGCAGCAGCAGCAGCAGCAGCAGCAGCAGCAGCAGCAGCAGCAGCAGTTTTCCTGAGCGCTCAGTCAGACTGATACAGCTGTGGATCAGATACAGCCTGTGTTTCTTCATGAGCCCCAGGAGACTCACTGAGACAAAGACAAAGACATGGACAGATGGAAAGAAAATGAAATGTGGACAGAGTGAGAGAAACAGAGGAAGAGAGACGCAAACTGCCACCAGAGCAGCAGCAGATAACAGAGACTGAGAGGAGGCAGCGGGAAGAAGCCCGGGAAAGTCTGCTTCTCTGGAGCTTTGGAGGCTGATCAGTCCAGAGGAAGAGGAAGAGGAAGAGGAAGGAGTGGGTGAGGAGGTGGAGGAGGAAACAAAGAGGCCTCTGGGACACAGTGACGGTGCCTACGGTGTCAACTGTGGTGCCACCTTCACCCTTTCCATCTCTGGGGGAGAGTGGAAGGGTGAGGACGGCCGACGGACTGGCAGGACGGGGAAGTTACGATGGTGGGAGGGTGCGCGGGGGAAGCTGGGGGGGGACGGGGGACGTCCGGCGGGACCTGCCCCTGCCCATGGGCCGGGGATCCTGGGCCGAGCAGATGAGCGAGATGTCGCTGAGTGGGCGAGACAGCCTCCCCCAGGAGGGGGGGAGGAACGCCAGGGTCAGGAGAGCCGTCCGTATCTCCTCCCTCGTGGCTCAGGAGGTGAGAGTGTGTGTGTGTGTGTGTGTGTGTAATCAGTGAAATACATGTGCTGTGTAAATGTTCTGTCATCAGTGGTCTGAGCTCTGCTACATGTGACCTTTGACCTCGTCACTGCTGATGTGCAGGAGCAGAGGATCAGGGTTTGGGTTTTTATCAGAGCAGTTGAAATATGATGCACTTTTGTTTTTTTAATCCTTATCATGTGATAAAATACAGCAGTTTAATAAAAACAAATCTAAATGTTTCATTTCATTTGACTGTGATGTTTGAATTCATCATTATTTATCAAATGAGATCAACTGAGAACAAAAATGTGTCAATTTACACAAATCAATAACAATAAATCAGCTGATCATCATTGAATTATTGGCTGATTGATCAGTGAAGCTTTAGTTGAGCCTGGACTGAGTTCAGGTGAATGTTTAGAGCCTGTGATCGCTGTCAAACACTTTTATCAAAGACAAACACAGTCACTGTAATATTTCACCTCAAGAATGAAGCAGAAACACTTCTCTGTAGTTTGACATTTAAAACAATGAGCTGTTCCTCTCTGGGTGATCATTTTCAAACTTAACACAAGCACAAATCACCAGTGGCCAAAATGAAAAGGGCACCGACTGTGAAAAACGAAAACGGCACAGATTCCACAACACTGAGCAGCAGTGGGACAGGAGCCACGAGTTTAATATCTCACATTCTCACACAGGTACAGGGACGTCCATTACAGTAACAGACGGACATTTACTCTAAGGACGTCCTCTGGGACACTGTCATGTAGAGACAGAAGGACACTCACAGGAAACATGTTGTTTCTCTACAGAAACCAGCTCAACGTTAGTGTTGTTAAGAGCAGGGTCTGCTGTTCCTGTTACTGTGCAGCTCACAACTTTCAGAAAGAACATCTGCAACAAGTGTGAGACCACTAGGATACGACACCTACAGGAAGTGACATCACTCCTGACTGACACCTACAGGAAGTGACATCACTCCTGACTGACACCTACAGGAAGTGAAATCACCCCTGACTGACACCTACAGGAAGTGACATCATCCCTGACTGTCATTACACGCTGCATCCTTTTAAAAACAATGCAATGCATTCACCTGTGAACGACAGTCACCTGTGAACGACAGTCAGTCACCTGTGAACACCAGTCACCTGTGAACGTCAGTCACCTGTGAACGACAGTCACCTGTGATCATCAATCACCTGTGAACGTCAGTCACCTGTGAACGTCAGTCAGTCACCTGTGAACACCAGTCACCTGTGAACGACAGTCACCTGTGAACGACAGTCAGTCACCTGTGATCATCAATCACCTGTGAACGTCAGTCACCTGTGAACGTCAGTCAGTCACCTGTGAACACCAGTCACCTGTGAACGACAGTCACCTGTGAACGACAGTCAGTCACCTGTGATCATCAATCACCTGTGAACGTCAGTCACCTGTGAACGTCAGTCAGTCACCTGTGAACACCAGTCACCTGTGAACGTCAGTCACCTGTGAACGTCAGTCACCTGTGATCATCAATCACCTGTGAACGTCAGTCACCTGTGAACGTCAGTCACCTGTGATCATCAATCACCTGTGAACGTCAGTCACCTGTGAACGTCAGTCAGTCACCTGTGAACACCAGTCACCTGTGAACGACAGTCACCTGTGAACGACAGTCAGTCACCTGTGATCATCAATCACCTGTGAACGTCAGTCACCTGTGAACGTCAGTCAGTCACCTGTGAACACCAGTCACCTGTGAACGTCAGTCACCTGTGAACGTCAGTCACCTGTGATCATCAATCACCTGTGAACGTCAGTCACCTGTGAACGTCAGTCAGTCACCTGTGAACACCAGTCACCTGTGAACGACAGTCACCTGTGAACGACAGTCAGTCACCTGTGAACACCAGTCACCTGTGAACGACAGTCACCTGTGAACGACAGTCAGTCACCTGTGAACACCAGTCACCTGTGAACGACAATCACCTGTGAACAACAGTCTATCATGTTTCTGATCTCCTTCGTGTGCCCTTTTCACGGCGATCATTTGGAGAAAAGAAGGAAATTATTTCATGAGGAAGAAGAGGTAGATCATTTCCAGTAGTTTGAGTGTTAATGATAAATTTATAACATTTTTTAGAAGTGGTGAGGACAAAACTGTTGATCATAAATAGTGCCGGGGACGTGTTCACCGCGTATCTGATGCCTATGATTATGTGGAAGCTTGTTTTTGTGTCATATAGTGGCTTGAGTGACATAACGGAAGTTGTGATGGTAATGATGCAGTAGCCTATAGATGTGCAGTGGTGTGCGCGTGTGTGTGTGTGTGTGTGTGTGTGTGTGTGTGTGTGTGTGTGTGTGCGCTATGGTTGTTGCAGATCAACTGTCTCGTGAATATAGTCGGTGTTTGTGCGTGTTTTTTTTGTTTTGTTTTTTACTGAAGGCCCTGACTGAAACCCCACGGTACGCTACTGGTCACATGTGAACGTCACTCACCTGTCACTTCATGTTTTTACCACTTAAATTCTCTGTGTTTTTGTTCATTAGGGAACCACAGGAGTGATTGTCTGTAGTTGATTATGGAAGCAGCAGGAAGTGATGTCTGTTTAGCACATGGTCGTTGATTGTTGTGTTGTGTTGTGTTGTGTTGTGTTGTAAGTATGTAAAGCGCTTACCCAGGCTGATACCTGGCAGATATATGATGCAATTATTTCATGAATATGCTAATGAGCTTATTAAACAAGTGTTATGAACAGTAACCTCCGTTGTGGTTATTACTTTTTAATGAAAACAGAATGCAGTGTAGTTCACAGTGTGTCTGCTGAATAATGGACAAACCTGTGACGCATCATATCATTTTGTCATGGTCCACATATTTGTCCCTGTGAGTCAGCATCACGACCCCTAATCAAGTCCAATGACTTGTAAAAATGTCTCCAGTAGCAAAGGTGGCTTCATTTACCCACTCATGTGTTTCACTGTTGTTCATTTGGAGATAAAAGCTTTCTTCAAGGTTTTGGACAAAAACACTGAGAAGTCTGTTGTTCAGCTGTGACATGATGACAGGATGAATCCCACCCACATGAGCCACAGCATCAGTGATGTGTGAGAGTTTGTACAAGGGTTCATAATGAAGAGGTGCTGATATTTCATTCATGTGTTTACCAACTTCATTCATTGTGAAATTATGGAGACAATGGTGATGAAGTGATGGAGCAAGTTATCTTTCAAGTGGAAGGTTGAGGGTTCGATTCCGCGCTCTGACATAATGACATAATGAAGTGAAGTGTCCTGGGTGAGACACGCGTGACAGAAAAAGCATTGCACGTAGATGGGCTGTAAGAATGTGTGAGTGAATGATATGAATGGGTGAATGTCAGCTTTTACATAGTCTCATTTGGGAACAAGTGTGTGTGTGTGTGTGTGTGTGTGTGTGTGTGTGTGATGTAACACTGAAGTGAGCAGTGTTTCCACATTTCCTGTCCAATGTAAGCACATCTGCTCCAAAGCATCTGGGAATAGTATAGATTCCAAATACACTCTCTCCTCTCCTCTCCTCTCCTCTCCTCTCCTCTCCTCTCCTCTCCTCTCCTCTCCTCTCCTCTCCTCTCCTCTTCAACACAATTTTAACAAGGCAATGCATCCTAGCAAATTCAGTGTCTCACAGGTTAACTCTGTGTGTGTGTGTGTGTGTGTGTGTGTGTGTGTGTGGTTACTGGTCAGGAGGAGCAAACAGAGGAGGATCTTTATCTTCTTGGTTGTTTCAGTCAGGTTTAACATTTTTATCAAACACTGATGCCACAGAAACACTGTTGCTCTCTAAAGTACTTATTGAGTTACTTTTTCAAAAATGTTTTAAGAACATTTTCATAGCATATGAGGTTTGATTGTTGTGTTAAATCAACATCACTTCTTTGGTTTCACACTGTAAATATTTGAAAGAACTATACTGAGCTTTTCTTCTTTGTCAAGATGAGATTTTTGTTCGGTCGTGAACACAATGTTCTTTTTCTATAACACACAAATGCAGTTTGTGACTCAGCGCACAAATATCCTCCTTCTCTACAACGCTGAAGCAAAGTGAGTCAGTAATTCTTTTATTGTCCACCGGAAAACTTATGTTTGTAGTTTCCAGGAGAGAGAGAGAGAGAGAGAGAGAGCGACAGAGAGGGAGAGACCGAGAGAGAGAGAGAGGGAGAGAGAGGGAGAGAGAGAGAGAGAAGAAGAGGGGGGAGTGAAACAATTCTCATCCATCATCTCAGCAGTGCCCTTGAATGTAGCAATCAGTAGCACTGGACAAATAAATCAACACTTCCTGCGGCCTTAAATTGTATCCTTTCACTACAACACACACACACACACACGTTCGACATTCATGACTTGAGGGGACATTGCATTGACTTACATTCATTTCCTGGAGATTCACTCTAACCGTAACCACAATTACTATATTACTATACTATACTGTCACCTGTCTGTCCTCACCTGTCTGTCCTCACCTGTCTCTCCTCACCTGACGTATTTTCATTTCACTTTTTATTTTCATTTCCTTTCCTCGGCCTTTCCTTGCATCATTTCCTCTCTCGCTACACTCTCATATTGTCAGCAGATGAAGTGATAGTTGTTAGTTGTTCGTTGTTAGTTGTTAGTTGTTAGTTGTTCGTTGTTCGTTGTTAGTTGTTAGTTGTTAGTTGTTAGTTATTAGTTGTTAGTTGTTAGTTATTGTCCGTGCACGTGTCTGTGAGCCTGAGAGTGAGGTTGTTATCTTTGGTGGTTTGATGTGTTCCCTGTGGCTTAGTCTCTGCTGCTCTGGGGATTGTGGGTAATGACACAGACACTTTGAAGCCTAAGGGCTGTTAAGGACATTTGCTATTTTGCCTTTGAAAGATTTTAGCAATCAACTCCAAGGAGGATTTGGTGTGTGAACACATGAACGCTTCAGTGTGATGGTGAGACTGACGGGGAACTACGGGAGCCTTTGCATCCAAAAAGCATGTTGTCATGTTGTTGTTCTTTGTCCATTCAGACTTCTGTAGAAACATGGACCTCTATGAAGGTAGATGGTAGAATATACAGTAAACTCTGCTTTAACTGCTCGGCTTCACTCATGGTTTCACTTTGATTAGCAGTGATGCAGAGTATCTTCACTTCAGGTCACTAACATGCTCATGAAAACCCTGATGAGTGTGTGTGGCAGATGATTGCACAATGTATCGCTGTGTTTTTCAGTGAAAGTGACATCAAAGCTTCAAACCGCTGCACTTTAATGAAGTTTATTATTATTATTATCAGTTATTATTATAATGCTTTGTATTGAAATTTGTAAATCACTCATGAAATGTGACAGAGTGAAAAGTCATGTGACATTCAAATCATAGCCACTCTGCTGTAGTTCACATTTTAAAAAGACTAAAGACAGATAACGCAGACATTTATAACGCCTTTTATTTGTTTAAAATGTAAACATAAAGATTATTGCTGTTTTAAACCTGTTAACAAGACGAGACCTAATGTTGTGTCATGGATCAAACACCAGCTGTTACTTACCTCCACTCACCGTGTGTGAGTATGCTACGTCTTAGAATAAAGACGTGTGTGTGTGTGTGTGTGTGTGTGCGTGTGCGCGTGCGTGAGGACAAACATCAAAGCAAATCAGAGACAAATGGACACAAAGCTTCATATTAAAATGTATTTTTTTCAAACAGAATAGAAGTCAATGGTCATTCTCTGTAAAAACAATCTGTGAGTGTAAACACTGGAGGTAAATGAAGACCCTGCTCATTATCTGATGTAATTATGCTCTGTCTTCTTCACTCCTCTCTCCGTCAGTCTCTGACAGCTTCACTGACTTTGTTTGACACTCTTCTCTCTCTGGGTTATTTTCTATTACCTGGCACCAGTTGTGACACATTTCTCCTCCTTTTTCTCCTGATAAAGGAGGAGATAATCATCTGCTTCCTCTGCTGCTGCTGCTGCTGCAGCCTCATTCATTTCAACCTGCACTGGATTGTGCTGCAAACACTTAGACTGTGTTCTTCCTCCTCACATCATCCTTATTGTGCATGTGCGTGTGCATGTGTGTGTGTGTGTGTGTGTGTGTGTGTGTGAGAGCTCTTACCCTTCTGGGCTAAGTCATCTACAGTACGTCATGGTCATGGAATCTTATACAAATTCATTAAGTGTTTCTTTCTTAATGTAGACTGATGGTTGTGTGGTCAGTGAAGGTCCTGCTGTGCAGAGAGACTCCAGGACAGTGTTGATTTATAAATATAATCCAGTCAAAAGCACATATTTTATCAGAGTATTTGTTATTTCTGTCCTGTCAGCAGCTCAGTTGTTCACCTGTGCAGACGTCTCCTCAGCTCAGCTCAGCTCAGGTTTACAGATGTTGGACTTCCTGTGTGTGTAGAGAGGTTGTTGGTCAAGGTCTCGTCTTGTAAAGAAGCGTCAGCGTCGCAGCCGTTTGTCAAGCTCAGCGACGGCTGTTGCAGCTGCCAGTCGTCTCATTCATCACAGCTACAAATGGCTGAGTTCAGAGCGCAGATATCCATCACAGTGAGGGAGCCAAAGGAGAAAATCACAGCCTGTCACACTCTGAGAGATGTTAGTCATCACACACTGCACTGTGTGGATCCTTTCAGGATAGAAAGTACGTTAAAAAATAGTCATCGAATAATTGAATAAATGTACTAAGTCCAGTGGGATGGTTAGAGGTTAAAGTGAACATTAGAAAAAATCCATCCCTTAAATATTAAAATGCTAACATATCACTGATATTGACACATGCTTTTTGGTTTTTCATATGTATCACATTAGTTGCTTTGTTGCTCTGACTGTCTGTCTGACTGTCTGTCTGTCTGTCTGTCTGTCTGTCTGTCTGACTGTCTGTCTGTCTGTAAAGATGTGCAGACTTTTCCATCACACAGTCCTGAGGGTAAACATTTATAAATCTATAGAATAAACATATAAAACATCATTCTTCTTTTCATTATCCAAGTCAACTCATCTTCACTTCCACCCGTGATCATTCAGGTGTGTGCAGGCAGCGCTCTGAGCCACACCCACTTCATGATTAACTCCACATGTGAGACGTGTTGAGAGAAACAACAAGAAAAACACATTTCTATCAACAAGCTGAGGGTGAGGGTGAGAGTGTACATGATGTGGCTAATTTCCCTTTTCTTTCATGCTTAAGACTTTAATAAAAACCTGGTACACACTGGTGTTATTGAGTCTGCAGCGTCTGCATTCATCACAGCATCATTATGGGTTGTCCTCTGTCACTGGAGTGCAGGTCAAATTCCCGCTTGTGCGTTTATGAAAAGGAACTGAAGGCTGTTCACCGAGTGTAATGGACCGCCGTTGTGCTCCTGTAGTGCTCCGGTTGTCTCTGCTGTGTGTTTCTGTGAAGATTCTACAGCTGTTGTAATGATGTCCCACTTGTATCATAAGTCATTTTTAACAAGCAGGCATCAGGCTTCGTTTGCTTCTTCCTTCAGGGGAGTCCACGTGAAGTGTTGTTTCGTTAACGGATGCTTTCAGATCGACGTGTGGAGTGAGCAGGTTTGCAATAAGCATGTGGACATCAGACGGACACCTTTACTGAGCGTGACCCGTCATGATCAGAGAGTTCATGAGTTAACCTGCTGTTACCACGCTGCAGCGTCCTCAGGTCGTCACACAGACAGACAGACAGACAGACAGCTTACAGTTTAATGATAAATGAAATGGGCTTCATTTAAAGGAAATGAGTAATAAGACAAAGACAGTGAAGCTTCCACAGCCTCATGCTGTGCTGTGATATTGTGACCAGCGTGTGGAGCTGCTGCCTCCCTGATAGAAACAAACCCAGCACAGTTTGACTCATGTAATGTTTCATCTGCAGAACACGGACATTTATCACTGACCCCAGTGATCTGTTGTTCTGTGCTAACAAGCTAACAGACCCTGCAACCTTTCATGTGTGTGTGTGGGATCATGATGATCTCATACAGTAGAGCTGCATGTATGTGTATGTGCATATACATCTTTAATACAGTGACATGCTTCTAAAATGCTAATGTTGTGCTGTCTTTAAA